>NW_024082265.1:0-50584 GCF_003009895.1 Hyaena hyaena | reverse complement strand
AGGAGGGTGCCCGTTTCTCCACATCCTCGCCAGCATCTAGAGTTCTCTGATTTGCTCATTTTAGCCACTCTGACTGGCGTGAGGTGGTATCTCAGTGTGGTTTTGATTTGTATTTCCCTGATGAGGAGCGATGCTGAGCATCGTTTCATGTGTCTGTTGGCCATCTGGATGTCCTCTTTGGAGAAGTATCTGTTCATATCTTCTGCCCATTTCTTCACTGGGTTGTTTGTTTTTCGGGCATGTAGTTTGGCGAGTTCCTTATCAAGAGCAAAAATAAATTGTTGGGACCTCATCAAGATTAAAAGCTTCTGCACAGCCAAGTGAATTTGTTTTATATGTGATTCATGTAAATGGCATAAGTTTCATTCTATAACTTCTATAAGTAACATTTCACGACTTTTTACTCAGCAATCTAGCTTAAAGATCTAACCATGTTACATTATAGAACTAGGTAATCCCTTTTAGTCCCATTCCTGAAAGGTAATTTCCTTTTATGGAATTTTAGTAAAATTCCATACTATCGATATATCACAGTTCTAATTGGTATTTTTAGCTATTCCTCATTTTCTTAACTATTTGCCAGGATGAATAAGTGTAAATAATAAATACCTCCTTATGTACAGATGCAAGGTTTTTTAAAATATTTTTTAATGTTTATTTATTTTTGAGAAAGAGAGAGAGAGAGAGCATGAGCAGGGGAAGGGCAGGGAGAGAGGGAGACACAGAATCTGAAGCAGGCTCCAGGCTCTGAGCTGTCAGCACATAGTCCGACACAGGGCTTGAACTTATGAACAGGGAGGTCATGATATAAGCCGAAGTCCTATGTCCAACTGACTGAACCACCCAGACACCCCGCAAGTATTTTTTTAAAGTGTTTATTTATTTTGAGAGAGAGAAAGAGAGAGAGTGAGCAGGTGAGGGGCAGAGAGAGAAAAGGAGACAGAGAATCCCAAGCAGGATCTGAACTGTTGGCACAGAGCCTGATTTGGGGCTTGATCCCACAAGCCACGAGATCATGACTTGAGCCAAAACCAAGAGTCAGACACTTAACGGACTGAGCCACCCAGGCGCCCCCAGATGCAAGTATATTTACGGTACATACCAAAATGTGAAATTCCTAATTAAGGCAATATGTATATTATTCAGCTATAATAGAATGTTAAAAACCCTTTCTTTATTTCCTAAATATGTTAAATATTCCCACCGGTTTATATTTCCCTCCATTTTCACCATCATATTTTACCATGAAAGTTTTAAATTTTGGTAAAAAATTTGGATGAAAAAATATAATGTTTTAATCTGAATCTCTACAATCACAAGTGAGGATGAGCTAATTTTTACATATTTATGAATGTCTTCACATCCTGTGACCTCTCAGGTCGTAGTGGTTTGGGGTTTTTTTCTGATCCATCTGTATTGCACTCAATAGATTCTTTTTTTTTTGTAATAGTTTATTGTCAAGTTGGCTTCCATATAACACCCAGTGTTCATCCCCACAAGTGCCCTCCTCCATGCCTATCACCCCCTTCCCCTCCCCCCCACCCCCATCAGTCCTCAGTTTGTTCTCGGCATTCAAGAGTCTCTCATGGTTTGCCTCTCTCCCTCTCTCCCACTACTTTTCCCCCCTTCTTCTCCCCTATTAGGGTCCTCCGTTAATTAGATTCTTTATCTATTGAATAAGTTGCATTTTTCTTGGTTAATAATTTGTTTTTTACATTTTTTATGGCATCTGGGTTTTTAAAAATGTTTATTTATTTTGAGACAGGAGGGAAGGGACAGAAAGAGAGAGAGAGGATCCACTCAGATTGTTTTCTTACAAAAATTTCTTGGGGGGAAGTTAATAGAGGTTTTTTAATATGCAAATAATACAGGGCCCCTGGGTGTCTCAGTTGGTTAAGCACCCAACTCTTAATATCGGCTCAGGTCATGATCAGCTTCATAAGTTCAAGCCCCATGTCACCTGCTTGGGATTCTCTCTCTCCCTCTCTCTCTGCCCCTCCATATTTGTGTGCAAGTGTGTACATGCTCTTTCTCTCTCTCTGTATCAAAAAAATACATTAAATTAAAAAAAAATTTTAACATACAAATAATACATATATAATATAATGTATATATGTATATACAATGTATGTATACATTATTATCTATTTTATATGTAATATAAATATATTTATATATAATATATACTTTAATATACAATTACTTTATATAATATATACACATATAATATACATACATAATACATATACATATATATTACATATACATATATGTAGTACATACATAATACATATATAATATTATATAATTATATATTATATATACAGTTGCATATCTAAATTTTAATTTAGAATTTGGAAATAAGTGTACACCTGTAAGATTGTCACCACAATTTCCACCTTAAACCTATCCGTCACTTCCAGAAGTTTCCTTCCACTCTTAGTATCATATTTTCTGTGTGATAGGATCACTTAGTATGAAATCTATCCTATTAGCAAATGAACATTTAAGTGTTCAGTATGGTATTGTTAATAGCAGGCATTCTTCTACGCAAGAGATCTCTACAGCGTAACCTTCCTGCATGACTGAAATTTTGTACCCTCTGACTAAAGTTTCAATATTAATTTCATGAGGAAGGGGATGCAGCATGAAGGTAAATGCTACATTTCTCTTTCATCGTCATGCAATTCACCAATCCGGAAATGGCAGTACATATATGCCTATCAGCAGCAATTATTTTATGTTCAGTGAGTCAGACACTGTTCACCTTCACCTCCAGGCTCAATGTCTCGGGCTCCCCTAAGAGTACTGTCTTCATAGCTGTGACATTTGAGGGCAGTCAAGACAGCATTATTGCAAGAATTTGGAAATTTCAGGGGCGCCTGGGTGGCTTAGTCGGTTAAGCGTCCAACTTTCGCTTAGGTCATGATCTCGCAGTTCGCGGGTTCGAGCCCCGCGTCGGGCTCTGTGCTGACTGCCAGCTCAAAGCCTGGAGCCTGTTTCAGTCTGTGACTCCCACTCTCTCTGACCCTCCCCTGCTCACGCTGTCTCTCTCTCTCTCTCCTAAGAAATAAATAAAACATTTAAAAAAAAAAAGAATTTGGAAATTTCAGAGATTTCTCCTTTGCTTATATATATATTAGGGTTTTTTTTTTTTTTCAAACAACTGTCGAGTAAGGCGGTTATGGATAGATCCTAAACGAATCATCTTGTGATAACCATCTCATGCTAGCCACAGAACGGTCACAACAGAGTCACAACATTAGGAGACTTGTGAATTTGTAGCCTTTGGAATGCCCTCTACATACAGGGAGGAAAGAGGGATGGGAAAAGAGAATTTCTGGAAATCTCAGAATCCCGTTCGTACACATTTAAGATATTTTTTTTAAAAAAGGGACATATTGAAAGAGGGACGACTTTTCAGAAGTTTAAGGAAGGCACAGTTGTGGCTTCTGTGTTTTGGAGCTCTTCAGGAAGACATATAGCAGAGACAAGTTTCATTACGGCTTATTTGTCTGTTTCTCTAGGTTCTGGAGCGTCTGAACAACTATCTCTGAAGCTGCCACTGAATGTGGTAGAAGAATCTGCCCGAGCCTCCGTCTCAGTATTGGGTGAGCTCCAGCCCTGGGACTTGTTCTGCTATATGGGCAGTTTTTACTGTATTTCTTTCCCATAAATACTCAAAATAACAGCTATAATTTTAACTTCATTCTTACCCCCTTCTTCAGGCTTGTTCATTGCTCTCAATCATACTTCCGTCCCTGGACAACTCACCCTTGCTAAGAATCTTCATTTTCCAGCATTCCTAAAGTTATTCATTTCTTCCTAAGGACTCGGATTGATTATAATCCATAAGCTTTATGACATCTCATCTCTCCCATTCTCTAGGAGATATCTTGGGCTCTGCCATGCAAAATATACAAAATCTCCTCCAAATGCCCTACAGCTGTGGTGAACAGAATATGGTCCTCTTTGCTCCTAACATCTACGTTCTGAATTATCTAAATAATACACAACAGTTGACTCCAGAGGTCAAGTCCAAGGCCATTGGCTACCTCAATAATGGTGAGCGATTAAGCGAGTGAGTGAAACCTTTGCAGTGTCATTTTAACAATTGACTGGATTTCCCAATAGGCTTCACTTACTTATCAATTCTATAACGTGTTGGCTTATCATAGTATCATAGTTACTTTGATACAAACGCTGTGACTGCTAATTTTATGGTAACTATGCAGGGTCCATCCCCCCATAAATGTTTAGGGCTCAGACCCTTCTAATATATGACAGCAGAATTTAAGAAATGTCACCAAAGGGATGCCTGGATGGTCCGAATCTCGCAGTTTGTGGGTTCGAGCCCCACATCAGGCTCTCAGCTGTCAGTACGGAGCCTGCTTGGGAGCCTCTGCCCTCTCTCTCTCTATGCCCCTCTCCCACTTGTGTGCTCTCTCTATCAAAATAAATGTTTTTTTTTTTAATTTAAAAAGAAAGAAATACCACCAGAGACTGAGGGATTTTGGTAATTTTTCTGGCCACAACGCATACTGTCTGTCATACTGTTTCATTAACCTTCTTTTCCAGGTTACCAGAGACAGCTGAACTATAAGCACTATGATGGCTCCTATAGCACCTTTGGGGAACAACATGGCAGGGGTGAGGGCAATACCTGGTAAGGGATAGACAGCTTTTTGAGCTCCTGTTTCTGTACCAGCTCTTGTACATATATTATCACAAGTATATTCACAGTAACCTTATCAGATAGGTATTATTAAACGTATAGTTGGTTACACTTGACACCTATATCAAGACTAGCGAGATAACCAGCAGAAAGGCTGACACTCAAATACATGTATGTTAGATCTGTCCCAAAATTCATCCTGTTAATAGTAACAAGGGTATTCTTTCTAAAACAGCTATTTTTGGGAAGGCTTTTGGGTGGCTCAGTCAGTTAAGCACCTGATTCTTGATTTTGGCTAAGGTCATGATCTCATGGTTTGTGAGTTCGAGCCCTGAATCAGGCTCTGTGCTGACAGCTCAGAGCCAACTTGGGATTTTCTCTCCCTCTCTCTGACCCTCCCCCACTTGTGCTCTCTCTCTCTCTTTCTCTCTCCCTCAAAATAAATAAACTTCTAAAAAATAGAGTAACATTTAAAAAGAATAATAGTAAAATAAAATAACTATTTTGGGGGGGGCACCTGGCTTGCTTAATCAATAGAGCATGTGATATTTGACCTCGAGTTGAAAGTTCGAGCTCCATGTTGGGTGTAGAGATTACTTAAAATCTTTTTGACAATAATAATAAAATTGGGGTGCCTGGGTGGCTCAGTCAGTTAAGCGTCCAACTTCAGCTCAGGTCATGATCTCACAGTCTGTGAGTTCAAGGCCTGTGTCAGGTTCTATGCTTACAGCTCAGAGCCTGAAGCCTGCTTCAGATTCTTTTGTCTCTCTCTCTCTCTCTGCCCCTCCCCCACTCATGCTCTGTCTCTCTCTCTCTCTCTCCATCAAAAATTAAATAAACATTTATAAAATTTTTTAAATGATAATAAAATAAAATAGTTATTTTTAAGTGGCTATTTTTTTCTAAAATAGCTCCCATAACCATGAGTTTGTAAATAATATGGCCAGAAGCCCCTGGGTGGCTCAGTCAGTTAAGCGTCCTACTTCGGCTCAGGTCATGATCTCACAGTTCATGGGTTCGAGCCCTGCATCAGGCTCTGTGCTGACAGCTAGCTCAGAGCCTGGAGCCTGCTTCTGATTCTTTGTCTCCCTCTCTCTCTGACTCTCCCCTGCTCACACTGCCTCTCTCTCTCTCTCTCTCTCTCTCTCTCTCTCTCAGAAATAAATAAAACATTTAAAAATTTTTTTAAATAAATAATATGGCCAGTGAACATGTCATATGACTTTTAGATAAATCATATTAACTTCAATTTATGGTATTTTTTAGATCATACTCATCTTGACTGAGAACAAATTCACTCATAGGAAGAAAAAAATGAGGAGGACCCAGTGACATGAAACGCTTTAAAATCCCTAAGGCAAAGCAAAGCAAAGCAGTTAGAAGTTACTACAGTCTTCTGTAGAAGATTCTGCCATGTACTCTTTAAAGAGAAGAAAGATGGAAAGCCTTACTCAAATAAGTAAAAATAAGTAACCCTAGAAGAACATTAGAACATGACTCACTGTAGCAAAGAGTAAATGAATCAGCAAGGAAATACTAGATCTAGCAGATTAATCAAGCAGTCTAAAGGAGGCGGGAGTTCTAAATATCCATGCATACCTGTCAAGTGACTAACCTCAATGCAAATGCTGTCATGTGAAGCATGTTACTGTGACACAGTTATAAAACTATTGTAACGACATGATATCATTATTGCCTCCCTCCTGCTCAGGCTCACCGCCTTTGTACTGAAGACTTTTGCCCAGGCTCGAGCCTACATCTTCATCGATGAGGCACACATCCACCAAGCCCTCATGTGGCTCTCTCAAAAGCAGAAGGACAATGGCTGTTTCAGGAGCTCTGGGTCTCTGCTTAACAATGCCATTAAGGTGAGGTGCTCATGGAATTACCTTTGATCTGTCCATCCTGATGTCTACAAGGAGATGAGGAGAGGAAGTAATAATATAGGAATCCCTTAAGAAAGAGAAAGAAAGAAAGAGAGAGAGAGAGAGAGAGGGAGGGAGGAAGAAAGAAAGGAAGGAAGAAAGAAAGGAAGAGAGAGAAAGAAATTCTGGATAGTACCAAGAAGGAGGGGATGGAACGTAGGTTGATTGTGCTCATTTGCCCCCAAGGGGATGCATATGAGTAAGGATACATTCCATGACACACAAGGAACTGATTAAGAGCATTCTCAGAAGTTAAAGTAATCAAATCTCTCTCTCTCTTGACCCCCCCATACTTACAGGGTGGAGTGGACGACGAAGTGACCCTCTCTGCCTATATCACCATCGCCTTTCTAGAGATTCATCTCCCCGCCACTGTAGGTACCACCTCATTCCCCTGCTGGGGTGTAGTTCTGGATGCAATGAAACTGCTGCCCTGCTGTCAGAGATATCACCTTACTACATGCCAAGGATCAGCTTTCCTTCTAGGCCAGGCCAGTGCTTCTCAGATCAATAGAAAATGTGGTCAATCCATTAAGAAAGATACACGCTATCCCAGTGATGCCCCTAAGCTATTTCTCCCCTGAGATCTCCCACTACTGCCATATATACACCCAAAATGAGTTCTAAAAATATGGTCTGTGTTCCTGCCTTATGAATGTGATAATAACATAAAAAATGACAATAGATGGGGGCGCCTGGGTGGCTCAGTTGGTTAAGCGTCTCTCACTCTTGATTTTTAGCTCAGGTCATGAGCTCGCGGTTCATGGAATCGAGCCCCACATCAGGCTCTGCACTGACAGCATGGAGCCTGCTTGGGATTCTCTGTTTCTCCCTCTCTCTCTGCCCATCTCTCCCCCTCCTGAGAGGCTCTCAAAATAAATAAATGAACATTAAAAAAAAAAAAAGCATGAGAATAGACGGACACATGCATTTGACAAATTATGCACGTTTACCTGAGAAAGCCAGTGTCCCTGTTCACATAGCTTGGTTCCCCCCTTGTTTTCCCTCCTCAGCACCCTGTTGTCCGCAACGCCCTGTTCTGCTTGGAGTCAGCCTGGAATTCAGCCAAGGAAGGACGCTATGAACAGCACATCTACACCACGGCACTGTTGGCCTATGCTTTTGCCCTGGTAGGTAACCAGGACCGGAGCAAGGAGATACTCCACTTACTTAATGAGGAAGCCGTGAAGGAAGGTGAGCAAACATCCCACACTCTCTACCTCCTGTGGTAGCGTTCCCCTCTCTTCTTTTGTCTATATCATCACAAAATCTGGAATTTCTTAAGCAAGTCACACATCAGAAGCTAAGAGGCAGTGTACCATAGTAGTGAGAAGATCAGCCTCTGTAGACTAGCTCCAAAATGTTTTGACCTGTGTGACCTTGGGCAGGTCGCTTCACTTGTCTGTGTTTCCTTACTGATGATTATCCTTCTTCAGTAAGATGGGGATAATAATAGTGTTCACCAGGGCTCCTGGACGTCTCAGTCAGGTGAACATCCGACTTCAGCTCAGGTCATGATCTCACGGTTCGTGAGTTCAAGCCCCACATCAGGCTTGCTACTGTCAGTGCAGAGCCTGCTTCAGATCTTCTGACCCCTTCTTTATCTGCCCCTTGATCTGTCTTTCTCAAAAATAAATAAAACATTTTTTAATTAAAAAATATGTAGTATTTACCTCATAGGGGATGTGTCAATATTAAACTAAATAATATATGAAAAGCATTTAGTAGACTATATTGGTACATAGTAAGTGCTGTGAAGTATTAGCTATTATAATTACAATGTACATTCTTAATATATACCTAATCCTCACCTGGTGTATCCTATCATCTTAAACATAAGAAAGGACTGAAGGAGGGGTGCCTGGGTGGCTTAGTTGGTTAAGCGTCCGACTTTGCCTCAGGTCATGATCTCATGGTTTGTGGATTCGAACCCCACATCGGCTCTGTGCTGACAGCTAGCTCACAGCCTGGAGCCTGTTTCAGATTCTATGTCGCCCTCTCTCTCTCTGCCCCTCCTCTGCTCACGCTGTCTCTCTCTCTCTCTCTCTCTCAGAAATAAAGAAAACATTTAAAAAAATTTTTTAAAGAAAGGACTGAAGGAAAGTAACCCCATGAATAAATTCTGGTATTTTATGCTCATATCACAAGTCTGATCATGTTGACAAATCTATTCATATTCACATAGTACTTCTAGGTATACAATAGTCTATAGGAGGGGTCAAAAAAATAGAAAATGCAAATGATAATATTTTATCCAATAAAATATATTCTACCTTTCCCCCTTAACACCTCCATTAATTGTTTCTGCTTGTACTGGGAATGTTTCAGATATACAAAAAGGCGTAAACCACTTTACACATCCCTCCCAGCTTAAGAAATACAAAATTACTAATGCAGGAAAAATTCTGTGTACCCCTCCCACCCCCTGAAGGTAACCATTACCCTGAATTGGTCATTACCTTTTCTAGGGACTTCTTTATTTTTACTATATATATATATATTCCTTTTTTTTTTATATATATATATTTTTTTTATTTATTTCTAGACGAGAGAGAGAGACAGCGTGAGCAGGGGAGGGTCAGAGAGAGAGGGAGTCACAGACTGAAACAGGCTCCAGGCTCTGAGCTGGCAGTCAGCACAGAGCCCGACGCGGGGCTCGAACCACGAACCGCGAGATCATGACCCAAGCGAAAGTCGGACGCTTAACCGACTAAGCCACCCAGGCGCCCCTATATATATATATTCCTAAACAATATTCAGAATTTTTATGTGTCCTTCATCTTTAAATAAACTATCACACTTTTGAGTATTTCTGCATCTCGTTTTCTTGTCTATTTGTCTGCCTTCTGTTTCTTAAGTTCAACATTGTGCTAATAGAAGTCCCCTACTGAGCGCCTGTAGCTCTAGTTCATGGTTTTCACTGCCGCATAATATATTGTAATATATAGATAAACCATGACTTATATTAAAGAGTCTCTCCTCATATGTTTTGCTTCCTAACTGTTGCTATTGCAAACCATGCCGCGGTGAACACTCACATATATGTCTCCTTGTGCGAGTGTGTGAGCTCCCATTAGTTCTACTGTGTGAAGTGAATTGTGGATCAGTAGGCCAAGCACAGCTTCCCCTATGCTGGATATTCCCACATTGCTCTCCGAAGAGTAATTTACTTCCCACAGCACTGTAAATCCATGCCCAATATTTCACACCCTTGACGGCCTTTGGCATTTTAAGGATTGCTGTATTTTTTTGTCCCTAATGACTGTTAACTCCATTATCTCATATCACCTGCTATCCTCACAAGAACTCTCAAGAGGAAAACTTGTAGAAAATTTAACAATCCCCGGATAAGGTCTGGATAACATCAGAAACAAGACTTCACCACAGTCAGTGAACTAACTCCCGCACTATTTCTCCCCAACGACCCGGTCGATCATAGCAACCATTTGACAACTGAGGTGGTTGTGGGCTTATGACTTAGCAACATTTTCTGCCTTAGGCTGACTGAAACAAACCACGTTCAGATTCATACAGAAGGAAACGCATCTAGATAAGGTATAAGGGAATATAATTGGAATGCACCCCTCACTTAAGCTCTGGCTTAAATTAAATATGAGTATGGAGTCACTCACAAGTCTCTTTCTCGTCTCCAGTTGATTCCCTCCACTGGGAGCGACCTCAGAAACCCAGGGCACTGGTGGAGCATTTTTATCAACCCCAGGCTCCCTCAGCTGAGGTGGAGATGACGTCCTATGTGCTCCTTGCTCACCTCATAGCTCACGGTGCCCCAACCTCCGAACAGCTGACTTCCGCCGCAGTCATCGTGAGGTGGATCCTAAAGCAACAGAATGCCCACAGGGGCTTCTCCTCCACCCAGGTCTGTGTTACTTCACCTTCGGGGAACAAAAGTTCTGAACAAGATAGAAAGACATGCAGGAAGAAAAACTGAAGATGAGAATAACTTGAGGAAAATATTATTGGTACTCAGGGAGAGTGAGAAATGAATAAAAATGAAAGTCGAAGAGGGCAAAAAGAAAATTCCTGCAGTTCTGGCACCCCGTCCCTGTTATCATCGCAGTCCCCTCTTCCCAATAAAAAAAACTCTACCTCTCTAAAGAAATGAGACCCTATATGCAATGGCCACAGCAGAATGACTTTTAAACATCTATCTTCTGGAATCTTCTGGAAGTTCTAAGAATTCCTTTCATAATGTTCTCAGGAGCGCTACTCACTATTCACTATTCACCTCTTACTATATATTTGTTCACGAGCAGCACAAAGAACTTACTTTATTATGCCAACATCCTAAGCTTTTCTTTAAATAAATCCATCAATATGTACACAGCAGGAAGTTTTATCTTCAGACAATTTAGGCTTATTTTTCCATACGAATGGAAAAAAATGGAATACTTTTATTACAACAGCTATTTTTTTTTTAAATCTATTATTTAAAGAATGTCATTCAGGTTCAATGCTGATGAGCACTGAGAATATGATATGCAAGAGTGAGAAGAATCCAGACTTCTGGTAATAAAGGGAGAGCTAAAAAATGCCAATAAATCAAGAAGGTAATTATGGCTGCAAAGGTCCTTGGGTTTTCTCAGGGCACTGAACTCAGCAGCAGAGCAGAGTTAAATTTGGGGTGAGAGGCAGACTGATCTTTGGTTGAGTGGTGGCAGTCACGACCACTGTTATCAAGTAAGTATCTTAGACAAATAGCTAAGGCCAATTAATGAGTCCCATTCACATATATTTTCCACATCCCATATGCCACAAATATTTATAGATAGGAAACAATCGATTTTCTGAGAAATAAAATAAGCTTCTGAAGCATACAATCTGGGGCGCTGGGTGGCTCAGTTGGTTAAGCGTCTGACTTTGACTCAGGTCATGATCTCATGGTTCATGGGTTTGAGCCCCACATCGGGCTCAGTGCTGACAGCTCAGAGCCTGGAGCCTGTTTCAGATTCTGTGTCTCCCTCTCTCTCTGCCCCTCCCCTGCCCAAGTCTATCTATGTCTCTCAAAAAAATGAATTAAAAAAAAACATTTTGAAAAAAAAGCATACAGTCCAAGGTAGATATGTGAATGTTACAGCTCTATCTGTGGTATCTATCTAAGGATTCTAATCAATCTTGGAATTAGAACTCCAATATTTAAGTAGCAAGGGATGCGGGAAAGAGGACATCAAAGACCCTCTTGGGGCCCTCAAAAGGTTACTGAACCTATACAGGTTCTCTCACTCGCCTCTTCCAGGACACAGTGGTGGCTCTCCATGCCTTGTCCAAGTATGGGGAAGCCACATTCACCAGGAGCGAGGAGCCTGCACAGGTGACCATCCAATACTCAGGAACGATTCTCAAAAAATTCCAAGTGGACAGCAACAACCGTCTGTTACTACAGCAGACTTCATTGCCAAAGGTGCCTGAAGAGTACACCGTGACAGTGACTGGAGAAGGATGTGTCTACCTCCAGGTGAGACTCTCGGGGCCCAAGGGGACAGAGGGCCACCCAGGAACCGTTCGCACTGAAAATTCCTATCTCAGCCAATGACAGGGCAACGCAGAGAAAAAGAGGAGGAAGTTTGGAGAAGTTCTGTCACCAGAGGAACACAGATTTTTTTGTCTTTGATGTCCCACAGACAACCTTGAAATACAACATTCTGCCAGGAAAGGAAGAATCCCCAATTGCTTTGGACGTGCAGACTCTGCCCCAAACTTGCGAGGGACCCAAAGCCCACATCAGCTTCCAGATCTCGCTGAATGTCAGGTGAGACCTCTGACAGGATCATCTACTTCTGGGCATAACAACCTGTCTTCGTACTGGAGCTCCTCCGTAAGCTGGGTGCTGAGGGAATAAATGTTCGCGCTACACTTATTGTAAAAGCAATGTGTCTTCCTGTCAATACAGAATTTCTTCATGATGGGATATACGTTGTGCCTCCCTCACCTCCAGGATCGATGATTGGGAAGCCTCCTTATCAAAAAGTTAATTCCCCTCAGTAATAACTAAGAAAAGAACATTAACCTTGGCCTCTGACCTGAATTCCTGGTTAATTCTAAACGTAATGGAATTCATCCTGTCGTAATGAGACGCTATATTATTCTTGCTCGCTCCAGGGCAGAGATGGAGAACTCCCCAAATATCTGAATAGGACAATGTAGTGACTCTCTGGTTAGAATTCCTACTGGCAATAAATAAATCTCAGATGAGACACGAAATAATCGATAGGCATATACACACAGCAACATTCAAGTAGCTCCAGGGCTTACAAAAAACTGTATCTGTCCACAAGAATATTCCTGTGGGTCAAAAGTTAATAGTATAAGTAACAAATAACGGGCAGAGATTAGAGGTCTCAGGCCCAGCTATGCATCACTCGCAGAGCTCCCTTGAATTCCGGAGTCTTTTTTTTTTAATGTATTATTTATTTCTGAGAGAAAGAAGAGAGAGAGTCAGCGTGAGCAGGGGAGGATCAGAGAGAGAAGGGGACACAGAATCTGAAGCAGGCTCCAGGCTCTGAGCTGTCAGCACAGAGCCCAAGGCAGGGCTCAAACCCACAAAGCGTGGAATCATGACCTGAGCCGAAGTCGGATGTTTAACTGACTGAGCCACCGAGGCGCCCCATAAATTCCAGAGTCTTGAGTCCACACACATGAAATACTGATTCATCAGGTCCATGGTAAAGCTTGGTCACTGTGGCTTTAACAAGCTCCCTGGATATTCCAATGCACAACCATCTTCCACTTGGGGTGGGTATTTAGGAAGGCTTCCAAGTACTTTTGAGGGCTGGGAGGGCTTACTGTGAACATAGGAAAAAAGAATACTTAATAACATGGACAGCCCTAATTTCCTTTCTCCCCCAAATCTTCAGTTACACTGGGAGCCGCCCCACCTCCAACATGGTGATTGCTGATGTGAAGATGGTATCTGGCTTCATTCCCCTGAAACCAGCAGTGAAAATGGTAGGTCTATTCTCAGTCCGGAAGACTCCGCTTTATTTAATGTTTTGTGTATCTCCAGACTAAGAAAAAATTAAAATATTTTAAATCAACTTCTCCTAAAGACTAATACTTTCTTCAAATCAGAAATATAATTTAGGGTGTTTGTATGCAGGTTTTTTGATGTGTGTTTTTTTCCTCATTGAACTTTGCTTTCATGGGTTTCAAAATTCTGTGAATAGGTTTTTGGTCAAGTTGTACCTATTAAAAGGTACTTATTTTAGGGGCGCCTGGGTGGCTCAGTTGGTGAGGTGTCCGACTTTGGGTCAGGTCATGATCTCAGTTTGTGGGTTCGAGCCCCGCATCGGGCTCTGTGCTGACAGCTCAGAGCCTGCAGCCTGCTTTGGATTCTATGTCTCCCTCTTTCTCTGCACTCTCCCCCCAGCTCTCACTCTGCCTGTCTCTCTCTCAAAAATAAACATTAAAAATTTTTTTAAAAAGTGCTCATTTTAAAAAGCTAATAAAACATATACACTCACAAATGACTGGTGCATAAAATATTCTGCCTTCCTTCTGAAGGTTTTATGAGGCATTATTATCCTTAACTGGTCTTTTAAACTCAAATGGCCAATGGAGACAAACGGTTCTGAGATCATCCTTCCACCACTGATTAAGGCCAGTGTGGCAGGTATTAGGGATAATATTCATGTAGCCTCCTCAGCCTTCCCGGCAGACATGGTGACCTTCCCAGATGCAGTGGACTTTTCATCCACTGCTTCGTTGATACCCACAGGGACTGTCTGTCTCATTGCACAAACAGCTCTCTTCAAGGAGTCACAACTACCAGAAGAAGGATATCAGCACATTCCTGGAGCTTAGACTCTTAAGATAAAGCTTTGGGACCAGTGGAAAAAATATATGAAAATAACCGATGGACATAAACTAGGAGTATTATGGAAGTTCAGAGGAAAACGAGATTGCTATAAATTAGAGCAAGCAAAAAAAAAAAAAGTAAAACAAAACCCCTCTTTCATGAAGGAATAGAATGTAAACTGAACATTCAAATATGGAAAATTCCCAAGTTTAGGATGTTTATTTCATGTTTCTGCAGATATATCAACTTTACACCTAGGTCATGTGCCATGCTAACATTAAATGCTGTACCTCAAGTATCTTTCATTTTTAATTTAAAAACATTATCATTTTTACTTAGAAAAATAATTTGAAGACACTACCCTTGGGCTTAATTTGGTAATCAAAATTTTCTTTTCTCTGGTGTCCCCAAAGGCTTCATCTGTTTATTAACATTTGTAATGTGTTAATTTTCTCCAGCTTGAAAAATCTAACCACGTGAGTCGAACAGAAGTTAGCAACAACCATGTTTTGATTTATCTGGATAAGGTGAGAGCTCTGCCATTCTATTGTAAAAAAATATATATAGATAATACTCCTTCTAAGGGAGTTATAATAATCCTATCCTAAGGGAAGTGAATGAAGACATTTTGGAGATATCACCTGATGGCAAAAATTTGAGCATTCTAGGGGTCCCTGGCTGGCTTAGTTAAGTGTCCAGCTCTTGATTTTGACTCAGGTCATGATCTCACAGTTCGTGAGATCAAGCCCCATGTCAGGTTCTGCACTGGCAGAGGGATTCTCTCTCTCTTTCTCTCTTTCTGCCTCTCCCCTGATTGTGCTGCCTCTCTCAAAATAAATAAATCAACATTTAAAAAAGTGAGTGTTCTAATATTAATTCCAGTAAATATTCTCCTCTCCTTTATTCACATTTCATGTGAGACAATGGGAAGAAATGGCTTATTATAATATTGGGATATGAATATTTCTAGGGCCTCATAAACAAGAAATTCTCTATACAATGTGTTTATTATGTCAATAACCTATTTGGAAAATATTGAGTAATGTAAGGAAGAAACACAACGGTAAACCCAATAGTTTCTTCCTTATGTTATTACGCCAACATCAATTCCTATGTTGATGTTGATACATCAATTATATATTATATCTCAAATATATCAACTATACAATTGACACCTCAATTATTATATCAACACCACATCAGCAATTAAAAAGGGGAAAATACTGTCTGCCTCGGCAAGGATGTACCAAAAAATGATAAAATCAGTCCACCCATAAACCAATCTCATTTTATAGTTGTATAATCTAACATAATTTGTTCATTCATATATTAATGGATAATATTGTTTACAAACTTTATGAAATTTTAGTAAGGCTGTAATGATCAACCTTTCTATATTCCTCTTTGAGTTGACACAGTATTTCTATGAGATAAAGAAGTAAAACTATCCCAAATCTCTTGATATGTGAAAATGGACATTGCCATTCAATCAATAAAATCATATATCATTCACCCCCTGTAAAAAGAGCCCATGTACTAGCATTTATAGGAATATATGAATTGATTGGATTATTTAAGAAAAATTTTGGGGGCGCCTGGGTGGCTTAGTCGGTTAAGCATCCAACTTTCGCTTAGGTCATGATCTCGCGGTTCGTGGGTTCGAGCCCCGCGTCCGGCTCTGTGCTGACTGCCAGCTCAGAGCCTGGAGCCTGTTTCAGTCTGTGACTCCCACTCTCTCTGACCCTCCCCTGCTCACGCTGTCTTTCTCTCTCTCTCTCTCCTAGAAATAAAACATAAAAAAAATTAAAAAAGAAAAATTTTGGAATTTTTCATTTATTCTGGGAACATTCTACTACTTGAGGAAGCTGTCAGTTGATCAAAAGGGTTCTTTTCCCCCAAGAAAGTAGATGATTATTTAAACTCATTCGAAGAAGAGAGAAGAAAACTTTTAATTCCCTTTTGCTTTCTAGGTGACAAATCAGATACTGAGCTTGACCTTCAGTGTTCTGCAAGACATCCCAGTAAGAGACCTGAAGCCAGCCATAGTGAAGGTCTACGATTACTATGAGACAGGTAAGTGTGAACAACTTCCACATAGAAATTAAATTTCTTTTTTTTTTTTTTTAATTTCTAGAGAGAGAGTACAAACTTGGGAGCAGAGCAGAGAGAGAGAGGGAATCCCAAGCGGGTTTCACCCTCAGTGCAGAGCCCAAGGCAGAGCTCGATCCCACTACTGTGAGATCATGACTTGAGCCGATATCAAGGGTTGGTCAATGAACTGACTGAGCCACCCATGCACCCCTAGAAATTAAACTTTTGATCACAGATATTTAGATTTGAGAAGTGTGTTGGGGCTCATTATGCTAACTGTTCTTTTTACTTCATTTTGTCCCCAAGAAGTCTGATTCTTCTCTGTCTTCTATACGTATATTGTAGAAACTATCGATTGTCTAAATATGTCAATTACTAAGACAAACCACCTGTAGGATATTTAGCTCCCTTTTCTTCAGATAACTCAATTATAAGACAACATGAGATTTAAATACAGATAACATTTGAACTGTCCTTCAGAAGTGTAGGGCAAAGAGAAATACAGCACAGTGTATTTGAAGAGTTAGCAACCTAAGACCATAAACAATGCATCAAATGGATGATACTGAAGTTTCTGATCCAAGTATTCCCATAAGGATTTTTTAATGGACCTGTCTCCCACTGATGTTTGCTTTCCGTCTCACTTCACCTAATGGCTTCTGTTTTTATTCAGATGAGTTTGCAGTTGCGGAGTACAGTGCCCCTTGCAGCAAAGGTAAGCAATGCACATGCTTTCCAAAGGCAGTCAGACCCCCTTTGGTTTGTCTCTCACATAACATAAAATTCTGGCTAAATATTTTTCATAGATATCGTCTTGCTCACAGTGCAACTTATTACTGAAAATTGCATTTCTTGGGAAAAGGCCACTGATGGTCAAGCTTTGGAGAGTTCATAGGATTACTTTTTGAATAATTCTAAGTAATAAATCTCACTTCCCACTATATTAATCAGGTTTCCTTGGGCACCTTGCTGCCCAGGTCTAAAGGACAGAATATTCATTGCTCAGGAAACCCACATCCCTCTTGATTTTTCTCTTCTTTCCACTATCACAGATCATGGAAATGCTTGAAGATCACGTCAATGAAAACTGCTTTGCTGGGATATCTGTCCCACAGACTCAGTTCTCTGTGGAAGAGAGGTTTTTTGGTATGTCTGAAGATGTGAGGAATAAACCTTTTTTTCTGGTCAGTCTTTATCACTGTTTCCTCATTCGTTCAATAAACATTATAACACTTCCATATAATTCCCAATAGAATCTTAAGATTAAAAATTCATAGCAATCAAAGGTTGAAGGACTTCAGAACATTAAGACTGTTACAGGGATGTTGGTCTGAGTAGGTTTCATTTGGGGCTTCAGGGGACGTATTGGATTATGTACTAGGATATGGTTACAGGAATACCCTAAGAAAAAGCTGGAGTGTGTTTTAGGAGAAAATATGACTGTCTTGGCTAGAAAAGACTTCCCTCATTAAAGGGAAATAATGAAATATGATGTTGGATAAGTTACATTGGGAGGCAGCATAACTAGTTAGAACTTCACCTGAACTAGGGTTACATGTCCTCAGTTAGAACCAGAACTGCCATTGATTGAGTGATCAATTTCAATAAAGGATGTCAGACTGAAAATGTTGAAGGGGTGATACATCAGAAACAATTTCTCTTAGAATAAAAAGTTGACAGAAATTAGCAGCCCGAATGAGGCTGTTATATTGGAGCATTTTCCCCCAGAACTTTAAGCCAGGTTCAAAGGATAGGTGTAAATTCAAGAAGCAATGCAGAGGCAGAAATCAGCATCCCCACAATGTCCAGTCTCTACATTTTCTTTGTAATAAGTATTGACATCATTTATTGTGTGGATACAGGAGCAGAAACTTCAAGAGTTTGTAGAGATGTCTGGAATAATCCTAGGAGTCCTGGTCTTCATTTGGGTTGGTTTGACAGAAGCTTGGGTGGTATCGGCTCAGAACTCTAAAGGACTTTGAAGTTCAAGCATTCTTAGCTCTATCTCCAGATTGGGCAAAAGTAAAAGATAAAAGTTGTCACTGAACTCCACGCATTCAAGCCTGCCTTCTCTCAGCCCTACATGAATTCCAAACCACTTGCAAAGCTTCGATATCACTGTAGAGGCCCCACACAGAAGAGCTCACAGGACTGATGGAGCACAAGATTTATCCAGCACAAATTTGATAACCAGGACCAAGCTAAAGTCCTTCCAAAAAACAGGGAAGAAATGATTCTCCTAATGGTGAAGTGGTCAGGGACAGGGTTTCCCTCTTTGGAGAATCATCTCCCTTCCATATTTTATATAATTTTCAGTGTGATGTGGTGGAAAAAGCACATGTTTCCAAAGATGTGGAAAATGGAATGGTCTCAAAATTCAACTCTGCTATTTAGCACTTTACACAGTAATCTTACCCAGCACTTAACTCTTCTCACAACTCAGTTTTCTGATCTGTCTAAAAGGAGAATAATATCAACCTCCACAAGTGTGTATGAGGATGAAAAGACAAAGGTCCTCCACATAGTGGACCTCACTGGACACAGCGGGGCTGACTGGAGACAGTGGCCACTCCAGTTTCATCTGCAAAACGGGATTAGAAACAGCAACTACCTCAGGAGATAGGTGTGAGGAGTGCGCTTAGTCTCGTTCTTGACACACAGGAACACTCAAAAACTGAATGGTAGCTATGTATTAAACAATCTTTTTATTTTATTTTTTAAAATTTATTTCTGAGAGAGAGAGAGAGAGAAGCATGAGCAGGGGAGGGGCAGAGAGAGAGAGGGAGACACAGAATCTGAAACAGGCTCCAGGCTCTGAGCTATCAGCACAGAACCCTATGCGGGGCTCAAACCCACAAACCATGAGATCATGACCTGAGCTGAAGTCGGACGCTTAACCGACTGAGCCACCCAGGTGCCCCTAAACAATCTTTTAAAGCCTGCCAGTAATAACATGATTTTTTCAAGGGAAATCTGTTCAGAAATGGAAAGGCTCAAGGCTGTTTTTGAGTAATGATAACAATGCACTTGGAGAGCAATTATCCACAAAAAAAGCAAACCTGAGGGGCACTTGGATGGCTCAGTTATAGACGACCAACTCTTGATTTCCAATCAGATCATGATCTCATGGTCGTGAGATGGAGCCCCGTGTTAAGCTCCGCACTGACCGTGGAACTTGCTTAAGATTCTCTCTCTTCTTCTCCCTCTGCCCTGCCCCTTCTCTACTCACACCTCTCTCTCAAAAAACCATTCTCTGCCAGCAGGGCAGGGGAGGAGGGAAACAGGACTGAGGCTAGGGGGTTCTGGTTCCAGGACCTGCTAGACCTCGCATGTAAGACTCTGATGCCCAGCCAGCGCAGAGCCGCTAATGGTTCAAGATCCAACGTCAGGTCTCTATGTTCCCGCTCCAAACTCTAATTGTGCAGGTTCCCTCCTGTAAAACGTCCGCAGCCTCCCTCCCACCCTCATTGCCTTCCCCCTCAGCCATGTTGCCTCCGCCGCCCACCTGAAGGGCGGCTGTGTGCTCCGGAGCATTCTTGTCTCCAAACCAGTCACCAAATTGCAGCCAAAGTGTTCTTTGCAAAACTCACATTTTTTAAAGTTTATTTATTTATTTTGAGAGAGCACAAGCAGGGGAGGAGCAGAGAGAGGAAGAGAGAGAGAGAATCCCAAACAGGCTCTCCACTGTCAGCACAGGGCTCGATGTGGGGCTCGAATTCACAAACGGTGAAATCATGACCTGAGCTAAAACCTAGAGTCAGACACTCAACCCGCTGAGCCACTCAGGGGCTCAGAAAATTCACATTTTGTTGTAATCCTTCTTTGTTGAATGACAATTGGTGGCTTCCCATTACGTTAGTCCACTGGTTCTTTCTAGCCTGTCAGGTCCCGCGTACTCCCCTTACCTTTTCAGGTCCCTCCGTCTTATCAGCTCCTGAGATGTACAAGACATTGCAGTAGGCCCTCAGCATGCACAAGTGAAGAGATCAGAGGAAGTCCTGCTACAGCCCAACAGGAGAGACCAGTGTCTAACTGGTGAAGTAATTACCTAATTAAAATGTAACGGGAGACCCCTGGGTGGCTCAGTCGGTTGAGCATCTGACTTCAGGTCAGGTCATGATCTCACAGTTCATGAGTTGAAGCCGCACATTAGGCTCTGTGCTGACAGTGCTCTCATGCACTCTCTCTCAAAAGTAAATAAGCATTAAAATAAATAAATAAATAAATAAATAAATAAATAAATAAATAAATAATAAGTAAAATGGTAATGAATGACACCTAAGGAAGCAAGGGTGCTTGAGACCTCCTGGTGAAGGATGGGCCAGGTGGCTCACAGAGACTTTAACTCTCCACTCCTTCCCCAAATATTTCAGCCTTGAGTAGGATATGCACACACATACATGCAATGGCAAGGAATGGGATGCTGTTTCTTTAAGAAATAAAAATATGATTAAAATGAAAACATACTTTTTAAATGACAAAGCAATTTATAAGGAGATTGATTGAAACCCCTATTGAAGCTTCAGTAGTGTTTTGTGCAAAAATGGAAAAACTCATCCTATAATTCATATGAAATTTCAAGGGACCCTAAAGCCAAAACAATCTTTAAAACTAACATTTTAGGGGCATCTTGGTGACTCAGTCGGTTAAGCATCTGACTTCTGCTCAGGTCATATCTCAGTTTGTGGGTTCAAGCCCCACATCAGGCTCTGGGCTGACAGCTCAGAGCCTGGAGCCTGCTTCAGATGCTGTGTCTCCCTCTCTCTCAGCCCCTCCCCCACTCACACTCTGTCTCTGTCTCTCAAAAATGAATAAACGTTAAAAAAAAAACTTTAAAAAGAAGAACATACTTAGAAGACTCACACATCCTGATTTCAAAACTTAAATACAAAGCTATAGCAACCAAAACAGTGTGGTCTGGCCACACTGTATCAGATGTATCAGTGAGATACAAATGAAAGCACAGAAATAAACCTTCATATTTACAGTCAGTTGATTGTTTAACATTTTATTTCAAAGAGAGAGAGAGTGCAAATAGGGAAGAAGAGCAGAGGGAGAAAGAGAGAATGAGACAGGGCTCAATCTGAGGATTCTGGGATCATGACCTGAGCTGATATCAACCAAAGCTCTGAGTCACACCAGCGCCTCTATGGTCAGTTGACTTTTTTTTTTTTTTTTGACAAGGATGCCAACACCATTCAATGTAAAAAGAAAAATCTCTTTAATAAATGGCATTGGAAAAACTGGATACCCAAATGCAAAAGAATGAAGACAGGCCCTGGTCTTCTATCATATACAAAAACTAACCCAAAATGCATCGCATACCTCCAATCCCTATCAAAATAACACCAGCATTCTTCACAGAGCTAGAACAAACAATCCTAAAAATTGTATGGAACCAGAAAAGACCCTGAATAGCCAAAGCAATCTTGAAAAGGAAAACCAAAGCTGGAAGCATCACAATCCTGGACTTCAAGCTGTATTACAAAGCTGTAGTCATCAAGACAATATGGTACTGGCACAAAACAGACACTCAGATCAATGGAACAGAATAGAGAACCGAGAAATAGATCCACAAACATATGGCCAACTAATCTTTGAAAAACAGGAAAGAATATCCAGTGGAATAAAGACAGTCTCTTTAGCAAACGGTGCTAGGAAAACTGGACAGCAACATGCAGAAAAATGAACCTGGACCATTTTCTTACACCATACACAAAAAGAAAGTCAAAATGGGTGAAAAACCTAAATGTAAGACAGGAAGCCATCAAAATCCTAGAGGAGAAAGCAGGCAAAAACCTCTCGGCCACAGCAACTTCTTACTCAACACGTCTCCAGAGGCAAGGGAAACCAAAGGAAAAATGAACTATTGGGACCTCATCAAAATAAAAAGCTTCTGCACAATGAAGGAAACAATGAGCAAAACTAAAAGGCAACTGACAGAATGGGAGATGATATTTGCAAATGATGTATCAGATGAAGGGTTTAGTATCCAAAATCTATAAAGAACTTATCAAACTCAACACCCAAAAAACAAATAATCCAACGAAGAAATGCGCAAAACACATGAACAGACACTTCTCCAAAGAAGACAGCCAGATGGCTAACAGACACATGAAAAAATGCTCAACATCACTCATCATCAGGCAAATACAAATCAAAACCACAATGAGATACCACCTCACACTTGTCGGAATGTCTAACATTAACAACTCAAGCAACAACAGATGGTGGTGAGGTTGTGGAGAAAGAAGATCTCTTGGGGCGCCTGGGTGGCTTAGTCGGTTAAGCGTCCGACTTTCCCTTAGGTCATGATCTCGCGGTTCGTGGGTTCGGGCCCCGCATCGGGCTCTGTGCTGACTGCCAGCTCAGAGCCTGGAGCCTGTTTCAGTCTGTGACTCCCTCTCTCTCTGACACTCCCCTGCTCACGCTGTCTCTCTCTCTCCTAGAAATAAATAAAACATTAAAAAAAAAAAAGATCTCTTTTGCTGGTGGAAATGCAAATGATGCAGCCAATCTGGAAAACAGTATGGAGGTTCCTCAAAAAATTAAAAATAGAACTACCCTATGACCCAGCAATTGCACTACTAGGTATCTATCCAAGGGATACAGGTGTGCTGTTTTGAAGGGATACATGCACCCCAAAGTTGATAGCAGTGCTATCGACAATAGAATAAAGTACCTAGGAATAAATTTAACCAAGAAAGAACAGCACACTGAAAACTGTAAGACATCAGTGAAAGACACTGAAGACAACACAAATAAATGGAAAGGTATATTGTGCTTATGGATTGGAAAAATTAATATTGTTAAAATATCTATACTACCTGAAGCAATCTACAGATTCAGTGCAATCCCCATCAAAATACTAATGGCATTTTTCAGACCAAAACAAAGAATCCTCAAATTTGTATTGAACACTTAATGACCCTGAGTAGCCAACGCAATCTTGAGAAAGAAGAACAAAGCTGGAAATATCATTCTATCTGATTTAAACTATACTACAAGGTAGAGTAATCAAAACAGTGTGGTACTGGCATCAAACCAGATACACTGATGAATGGAATGGAAGAGACAGTCCAGATAAAAACCCATGCATAACTGCATGTCAATTAATCTATGACAAAGGAGGCAAGAATATACAATGAGGAAAAGACAGTGTCTTCAATAACCAGGTAGCTACATGCAAAAGAAGGAATTTGGACAACTATCTTACATCATACACAAAAATAAATTGAAATGGATTAAAGACTTGAATGTAATACATGAAACCATACAACTCCTGGAAGAAAATATAGGCAGTAAGCTCTTTGACATCAGTCTTACTAAAATATTTTTGGACAAGTCTCCTCAGGCCAGGGCAACAAAAGCTAAAAATAAACATCAAACTAAAAAGCTTTTGCACAGTGAACGAAACCATTAACAAAACGAAAACATGACCTCCCAAATAGGAAAAGATATTTGCAAATCATCCATCTGATAATGGGTTAATATCCAAAATATATTTTAAAACACACACAACTTAGTATCAAAAAACAAAACAAAACAAACTAATTAAAAAATGCGCAGAGAATTTGAAAAGATATTTCTCCAAAGAAGATATCCAGATGGCCAACAGACACATGTAAAGATGCTCAATATCACTAATCATCAGGGAAATACAAATGGAAACCACCATGAGATATCACCTCACACATGTCAGATTGGCTAATAACAAAAAATAAAATAAAATAACAAGTGTTGATAAAGAAATAGATGATTGATAGATAGATACATAGATAGATAGATATGACAGAGATATATGTAGAGATAGAGATGATAAAGATAGAGACAGAGATAGAGATAGATGATATAGATATAGATATATTTCCAACATGGATAGACCTAAAGGGCATTATACTAAGTAAATAAATCAGCCAGAGAAAGACAAATACTGTATGACTTCCCTTACATATGGAATCTCAAAAAATAAAACAAATGAATAATCAAAACAAACAAACACAGACTCATAGATACATACAGGAAACAAACTGTTGGTTACCAGAGTGAAGGGGTGTTAGGGGGTGTTGGGGCAGGTGAAAGAGATGAAGGAGATTAAGAGGTATAAGCTTACAGATACAAAATAAATGTCATGAGAATATAATGTATAGCATAGGGAATATAATCAATAATATCATAACAACTTTGTGTGGTGAGAAATTATTGTGGAAATAATTTCATAACATATAAAAATATCAAGTCCCTATGATGTACACCTCAAACTAATAGTATATTATAGGGGCTCCTTGGTGGCTTAGTCGGTTAAGCGTCCGACTTTCGCTTAGGTCATGATCTCGCGGTTTGTGGGTTCCAGCTCCTCGTCGGGCTCTGTGCTGACTGCCAGCTCAGAGCCTGGAGCCTATTTCAGAGTCTCTGTCTCCCTCTCTCTCTGACCCTCCCCTGCTCACGCTGTCTCTCTCTCTCTCCTAGAAATAAAATTTAAAAATATATTAAAAAAATAAAAAAAAAACTAATAGCATATTAGATGTCGATTATACTTCAGTTTAAAAAAAGAATTATATGCACTCCTTGGCAGGGACTAAATCATCCTGTTTTCTTTCCTCCTTTCTTCAAAGACACAGAGAAAGGAAATGCTTCAGACCCATGCCAATAAACAGGGCTTTGTTAGAGTTTCCAGAACCAAGACTCTAAGAAGAATTGTTTTGTCTTCGAGGTATACAGCTATACAGGCTTGAATATCTATCATTGATTCCTTCTTTATTCCATGCGAATTTACTAAAAGATCACTCACTGCCTTGCATTGCATCCTATAGTTGCAATGAACAAATAATGACATTCTAGTTGAAGTAATAACATATAGTATAAAAGTGGGTACATTTCAAAACAGCCTTATACTGCAGAATCTCAGAACATTCAAAATAACCTGATGGCAATCTGAAAAACTTTACCTCTAAAAAAATTTTTTTGATGGGTAGATTAGGCACCAAAAAATATAAAGTATATCTGCGTGGAGGCATTTTTTTTTTTTTAACAAAGACAGAGGGTACTTCATGCCAGGAGCTTTACTGACCTGAGTAGACAGACAGGAAGTATTATGGCAATTTCGCTGAATTAGAAATTAGTTGACTTCTAGTTTTTAAAATCTGCCAATAACCATCTTTAGGACTTTGGGTAAACCAATCTCTGAATATCAATTGCATGTTTAAGAGAAAATCTGATGTTACTGAAGAGGTAACAAGTATGGTAGCAAGGTTCTAATGAGGTAAGAAAGTGTACAAGCATAAAGATAGATATAGGGTTAACTTAATTTTTTAAAAAGCCAGTACTGAGTGTCTACTATCTTCTGGGCACTGTTCTAAGCATGTTGTTTGTTATGTAATTCCATCCCTCACAACCATTCTATGATGTACATAGTATGATTAATACCATTATTTTAATGTTTATTTATTTTTGAGAGAGGGAGACAGAGCGCGAGCAGGGAAGGGGCAGAGAGAGAGAGAGGGAGACACAGATCTGAAGTAGGCTCTAGGTTCTGAACTGTCAGCACAGAGCCCGACATAGGGCTGGAACCCACAGACTATGAGATCATGACCCGAGCTGAAGTCGGATGCTCAACCGACTGAGCCACCCAGGCATCCCAATACCATTTTTTAAATGAGGAAACAGATTTAGAGAAGCTGAGAAGCTTCCCAAGGTCCAAGGGATGAAAGAGACAAAATCTGAACCCAGGCCTTCTAGCATCAGAGTCCATACCTTAACCACTTCCCTCTATAACTTAGCTTTGGGAAAGAAAGGTTGTTTCTTCTTTTGAGATTTTAGATGATGGTGAGAGGCTGGATGCAGACAGAGAGACATGTTTCCAGGAAGAAATACATGTGAGAGCACAGAACAGGTGATAAAAATGGAGCAAAGAAGTTAGGGTCTCCAGGGAGACCATCAGGCGAGTTCACCTCTGAGACCTGTTGGCATTCCCCAGGTAGATATTGCCGCTTTCTTGCATGAGGCATGTGGGATTGACAGACACTGACCAGTGCTACCAAGACTTGAAAAGGCCTTTCGCAGAAGTCGGACTACAGTGAGGAAGGAGAAAAGGTACCATCTACAAAATCTCTTGCTTAAAGCATCTTTATGTGAAGATTATGCAGGCTTATTTTCTTTCTCTCTAGAGTACAGGAAGAAAAGAGCCCTTTAGTATTCCAGAAGAGCTAACAGACTTATGTTTGGATAATGTCATGGGATCCATGATTCCTTCTCTAAAGGATCACAAGAAAAGGGGCAGAGAACCTCTACACTCTGACTGGTTCTGGCCATGCCAAAAGGCACTCTTAAGCAAGGTGCGTGCTATCCCTCTGTTATATGCCCCAATCACAAAAGAGCTACATAAGTTTAGAGCCCAAATTTGTGGAGCTCCTCCCAGAAATGGTCACATGGCGAATCCCAACTCCATGCAATGAGTTAGAAGCATTGCAAGTACATAACCAAATACTCTGAGCATTGTCCTCAGCGAGAAAGAAACAAGGGAATCGTGTTGACTAGCTTCTGACCCTTGATGCTCTGATATTTTTGTCTAATTTCAATGAAAGATATAAGTAAGACTTGGGACAGAAAATGGAAGCCTCTTTCAGTGTTAGTCTGTGTTAAAAGAATCAGTCTAGGCTAAACGTGGAAAAGGTGTAATAGTGTTCATGGGAATGATAAAAAAACTGAAGCGACAGAGGGCTTCGAAGACTGACTTATCAACTATCTTCAAGGAGTCGTGTTTTATCCTACCATAAGAAGCCGATGGAATCTTTTAAAAAAAACAAGGTGGTGGCATGATCGGATTTTGTGTAGGATGGTAACAGTGACAGAAAGGGCTAAAGCAATATAGACAGGTGGCAAGGAGATTACTACAGCATTACTTACTGTACTCATGAAAATTGTGCTGTGAGTATAGAGTCCTTCTTAAAACAGTATTCTTTAATTTCTACAATTTAGGGAAAGCCAGAATTCTTTGCACCAAATATGACAAGTTCTAGACCAAAACAAAAGTCTTAACAAAAGCCTTTTAAGTAAGACGTGGGCCTCCTTTGGATAGGTTCAGCTATCTCTACAATTTTTTTCGGGACTCACTAAAAGCCATAACTGATATTAAGTGGCAAGTCAAGATCAATGATTCATGGACTCCCACAGTAAGGATGCATCTTGGTTGGAAATAGGGTGAGGAGAGCGGGACCACAAAAATAAGGTTAGACTCTGACTAAGAAGATTTTAAAGGACAAACACTGGGGGTGCCTGTGTGGCTCAGTTGGTTAAGTGTCCGATTTCAGCTCAGGTCATAATCCCATGGTTCATGGGTTCGAGCCCCGCGTCGGGCTCTGTACTGATGGCTCAGAGCCTGGAGTCTGCTTCAGATTCTCCCTCTCTCTCTGACCCTCCCCTGCTCACGCTGTCTATCTCTCTCTCAAAAATAAAACATTAAAAAAGATTTAAAAAAAATAAAGGACAAACACTGATCCATAAGAGACACAGATAGCATATACTAGATTCATGCCTGAGATCCTGAATATTATGGTGAAAGTCCATCTTGGATGTTCTGCAATTTTTTGTTTTAAATGTGCTTCCTTTAATGAAGTGTGGTGACGAACTCTCCTCATGTACAGTAATGCAAATTAGCCACAAGGTGGCAGCAAAATGTATAAAGTGAGCACTGCTTCTTTCTTAGTTATAAACAGTAACAAAGTAGTCAGGCAAGGGAAGAGAAAAAAAGAGGAATAAAATAATTCTAGGAACTTAAAATAAAAAGATAACAAAATATCATACCTAGAACAAATTGTCCTTATCTGTGGGCAGAATGACAGTCACAATGCTGGAAATGGCTGCTTAGGGACCAGGACAGTGGGACAGGGGAGTGGGTGTTTCTTAGAATCAGTGTGTTCTATGAACAATATCACATTTCTTTGTTTTCTATAAATGAAGTGTGACTTTCAGCCTCAGCCTCGTTGGACTACTAGAAATTCATCTCAGATCTCGTGGGGGAACTAATGCAGACTAATCTGTCTGTAGTCCACATGGCTGTTTGAGATCTACCACTCTGTGGCCTCCCTGTCATTCATAGGGGTAGGAACATCTGATGTTCCATGGAGTCCTTCCTTCTAAAACCTCCAAGAAATCCACTGACCTCTTTCTGCCCAGCCTGGAGGAATTGGTTTAGTCTGGGATATGTTTTAACTGTTAACACGTTTAGTCATTTCAGTCATAAACTTTGGTCTCTTAATTGGTTTTCTTCCTTCTCAAATTGTATTTGCCTGTTTATTATTATTTTTTTTAATCAAAACCCAGGAAACCCTGACCAAACTTCCCTTAACGTTCTATTCTTCCAGATTTTCTATGTAGACAATCATGTAATCTGTGAACAAAGAGAGTCTTATTTCTTCCTTACCAATCTGTATGCCTTTATTTCCTTTTCTCACATTAACATTATTGCAGTAGCTGGGATCAGCACAATGTTGAATAGGAACATTTAGAGGGGACCTCTTCGTCTCATTCTGAATTTTAGGGGAAAGCATCTAGTCTGTCATCATTAGTATAATGACAGCTTGTAGGGTTTTTTTATAGATATTCTTTATCAAATTAAAGAAGTTTGCCTGTATTTCTAGTCTGATGAGAGCTTCTATCATGAATGGGTGTTGGACTTTGTCAAATGCCTTTTCTGCATGTATTGTTATGATCATACAATTTTTCTTCTTTAGCCTATTAATAGGAAGGATTACACTGATTTTTGAGTGTTGGACTAGATTCACATATCTGGAACAAATCCCGCTTTTCATGGCATAGAATTATTTTTACACATTGTTGGATTTGATTTGCCAATATTTTGCATTTTTTGTTCATGACAGAGTATTTAGTTTTCCTTTCCTGTAATGTCTTTCTCTGGTTTTGGTATTAGGGTAATGCTGGCCTCATAGAATGGGTTAGAAAGGGTTCCCTCTACTTTCTGGAAGAGAGAACAGACAATTTATATCATTTCTTCTTTAGATGTTTGGTAGAATTCACCAGGGAAATCATTTGATCCTGGTGATTTCTGTTTTGGAAGGCTATTCACTTCTGATTCAAATTCTTCAATGGATATAGTCCTAGTCAGATTATTGACTTCTTCATATGAGAGTTTTGGTAGATTGTATCCATCAAAGAATTGGTCCATTTCATATAAATTATTGAATTTATGGGCATGAAGTTATTCATAATACTCCTTGATTATCTTTTTAGTTCCCATAGATTCTGTTATGATGTTGTCTCTTTCATTTCTGATAGGAATTTGTATCTACATTTTTCTCTTGATTAGCCTGATTAGAAATTTATCAATTTTATTGATCTTTTGAATTTTTTTTCCTATGGACTTCTTGTTTTTCATTTCAGTTACTTCTGCTCGAATTTTTATTATTTCTTTTCTTCTACTGGCTTTGGAGTTAATTTACTTTTCCTTCACAAGTTTCCTATGGTAGAAGCATACATTATTGATTTTAGAGGTTTCTTTTTTTTTAATGTTTTTTTATTTCTAGGAGAGAGAGAGAGACAGCGTGAGCAGAGAAGGGTCAGAGAGAGAGGGAGATACAGACTCTGAAACAGGCTCCAGGCTCTGAGCTGGCAGTCAGCACAGAGCCCGACGCGGGGCTCGAACCCACGAACCGCGAGATCATGACCTAAGCGAAAGTCGGACGCTTAACCGACAAAGCCACCCAGGCGCCCCAAGGTTTCTTTTTTTCTAACGCACCCATTCAATGCTATAAAGTTCCCTCTAAGCACTGCAAGGACTTAAGGTCTGGAGACTTAGCATTGTGTCTGTGACTCCATGATGATCTTTGGGCCATATATGGAAATTACGCATATGGGATTATGAACCATTCTAAATGATAAAAAGATTTAGCACTTTATTCTACCCCACCTTCTTCTTTTTCTCCTGCTTTACCTAAAATTTAATTTCCTGTAATCAGGGGCACCTGGATGATCAGTCGGTTAAGTGTCCAACATCAGCTGAGGTCATGATCTCGCGGCTCATGGGTTCCAGTCCCACATGGGGATCTGTGCTGACAGCTCAGAGCCTGGAGCCTGCTTCCGATTCTGTGTCTCCCCCTCTCTCTCTGCCCCTCCCCTGCTCATGCTCTGTCTCTTTCCCTCTCTCTCTTTCAAAAATAAATAAACATTGAAAAACAATAATAATAAAATAAAGTTTAATTTCCTATAATCAAATGTCATCTTTTATTCAGAATACGATGTGTTTGTTTTATCCTATTTTGTTCTTTATTATTATTATTATTAAGTAATGAACCTCCTACTACTGACATTTCCAGTTTCCTTTCTACCGAATGTCATCATTCTTTTCTTTCTTACTCACAATCCTTTTAAAGCTAGTTTTCATAACTGGCTGTCACCTGAATACAGCGCACAGGCAACTGGCTAATCAAATGATCCTATCTTGAAAATGTGCAGTGATAAAGGGAATGACTGGCCACAAATAAACTATTTGTATCAGAGTCAGGTAAAAATAATGCATGAATATTTCTAGAAGCGAGGTAATAAAATATTCTTTCCATTAGTGATTGAAAATAGTCTACCCTTGATTGGCCACTCAAAACAAACAAACCCTGAAGAGGTAGCTTTAAGTCAGCATCCTCTTAAACGGCCTTGGGCTGAATCCTTTAGCAACTGTCACTATCACTACCATCATTGGCTTTGGCCACAAGAGCGCAATTCATCTCAGTAATGAGACTGTTACACATCAGTTTTCAAACTGAAGAAATGGTGGGAAAGGTAATGGGATTAGGAAAAAATTGTTTTAATGTTTAAAAACAAAAACGTAATGTTATACCATGTGCAGGGACTGAAAAAAGGTCGCTTTGCCCGCCCTCTACCTCTGTGTACACACAGTGATACCTGAAAATGTTAGTCCAGTCTAAGCCAATGTCAATCTTATAACCGACTCAAAAATTTCACCTACATTTCTCTCAGTCCTCATCATGTTTCCACAGACCATCAGTGTGGACATGGGGACTGTCCTGGTCGCTGGTACTGATGTGGTCTGGCCATCACTCTATGTCAAAGGTACCTGGGATGCTTGTTGGACATGTCAGCTCGCCTAGGCACAGGCCTCAGTTAGCCAATCAAAACCCTAGTCTAGATGTTGCTATGAGGGTATTTTAGAGACATAATGAATGTCTATAACCAGGTGCTCCTGTGTAGCTCAGTTGGTTGAGCGTCCGACTCTTGATTTCGGCTCAGGTCGCGATCTCACAGTTGGTGAGTTTCAGCCCTGCATCGAGCTCCATGCTGGCAGCGAGGAGCCTGCTTGACATACTTTCTCCTTCTCTCTGTCTCTCCCTTGCTTGTGCTCTCTCTCTCTCAAAATAAATAAATAAACATTAAAAAATTATAAAGTCTATAACCAGTTGACTTTAAGTAAGAGTGATTATCATAGATAATGTGAGTGGGCTTGATTCAATCCGTTGAAAGGCGTTAAGAGCAGAGGTGAAGCTTCCCTGATGAAGGAATAGCACCTGAGGATGCAGCCTCAGCCCTGCTGGGGTGTTCTAGCCTCCCCCTCCTGACAGGCTGCCCTGTGGATTTTGGACTTGCCAAGTTAGCTCCACGATTGGGTAAACCAATTCCTTGTAATAAATCTCTTGATGTATATCTCCTGCCAGCTCTGCTTCTTTTGTTGAACCCTGACACAGTACCCAAGGACTAGTTCTTTCTCACGGGACACTTCCGTGGGTTTTAGCAGATCCTGTGCACAGATACGCCCTTGAGGAATTTCTGTGCTGCATTGTTCCCTGATCCAGGTGTTATGCTCTCTGGAAGGCCTCCTATGTCTTTACCTTAACTCTCAAGTTATGATGAACCATTCTACAGGACTTCTTTCTCCTGGGGTCCACGCCTGGCAGGAAGTCCTCTCGGCCAAAACCCTTTGTAGGTAACTCAGATCCCATGACCTTCTGCTTCCTCTGGGCTCAAGGGAGCTCATATGCCAACTTAACAAACGGTGACGTTGCAGCTTGTACCCAATACAGCTACACCTCCTTACCCCGCCTTTCAGGGCAATTTCTACCAGCTTCCTACCATCAGACCTCTCTAAGCAAAGTTCAGATAAAAAATGCCTACACCTTCCACAATAGGGAACTTGGGTCAAGTTCTTCCAAGCACTCTCCTGTTCCCCAGGCAGCCAAAACTCTACATGTTTCCACTGGTGAGCAGCACAGCACCCAGGGTAAGAGTCTGCTTCCACCTCCAACAAGCAGCACCCACTCTCTCCCAGGCACTTCTGGTTTCCCCTCTCACTTGGCTTGGGGGTGGGAGGCGAAATACCCCAGCAATTTCCTCATCTACATATTCCCTCAAAGAACTTGCCTGTAATCAGTCTTTAATTTTCCCTAATGAGCTGTTGGTAATGGTCCTGAAACCAGTTTGGAAAGCCCTATGGGGTGTGTCTAAGGACTCCCTTTCCAATACAGGACTTCTCATCAGCCACCATTCTCAGCTTTAGCTTTCAGCCCAAATTTCAAGACCATAGAAAGAAGTCTTTCTCTAAGAGTCTACTACTCTTACTACTGAATAATTGTTTGTACTCACAAAAATCAACTATTCAAAAAAAAATCAATTATTTGTAGGTAAGCTTTTAAAAAAATTTTTTTATGTTTTTTAAAAATTTATTTCAGAGTGGGGGGGAGACAGCATGAACAGGGGAGGGTCAGAGAGAGAGGGAGACACAGAATCTGAAACAGGCTCTAGGCTCTGAGCTAGCTGTCAGCACAGAGCCCGATGTGGGGCTCGAATCCATGAACCGTGAGATGATGACCTGAGCCAAAGTCCGACACTTAACTGACTGAGCCACCCAGGTGCCCCTCGTAGGTGAACTTCTACCCAGAACTTTGTATCTTTAAAGGGTAGCCCCAAGGGCACCTGGGTGACTCAGTCAGCTGAGCATCCAGCTTAGGCTCAGGTCATGATCTTATGGTTTGTGAGTTCGAGCCCCGCGTCAGGCTCACTGCTGTCAGCACAGAGCCTGCTTCAGATCCTCTGTCTCCCTCCCTCTCCACCCCTCTGCCACTTATGCTCTGTATCAAAAAAATAAACATTATTAAAATATTTATTCATTTATTTAAAGGGCATCTCCAGGCTGTTCTAGTCTCCAATGTTTTCCACTCATGGTTCTGTTTCTGAATCTAATTTGATGAGTTCATGAGACAGTGAATATCTTTCCCACTGGACGGTGGTACTTAAGCCTCCTGAGGGAGCCTCCAAACACGTAATCATTGCACTCCCCCACCCCATGTTTCACTGGCAGATGCACCAACTTTTCCACTCTTCTTGCCACAACAATGCCGATTCCGGTTAGTTCCTGATGCTTCCATAATTATACCTTTCACTAGATGTCAATTGTCTTGTACTCCTCTTTACCTAATTTAATCTTAGAAAGGAGAACGAAAGATTTCAAATGATATAAAACTAGAATTCATAAAGAAAAAATGAGAAATTTGATACATAAAATCCCAAATTTTGGGGCAACTCGGTGGCTCAGTGGGTTAATGTCTGACTCTTGATTTCCATTCAGGTCATGATCTCACGGTCTGCGAGTTCAAGCCCTGCATCAGGTGCCATGTTGACAGCGTGGAGCCTGCTTGGGCTCCTCTCTCTGTATACCTCCTCCACTCATACTCACTCTCTCTCTCTCTCCCTCAAAATAAAAAAAGAAATAAATAAAATCCCAAATTTCTAACTAGGGAAAAAAATCCCATCACACACAAGAGAAAAATGATGAACTAAGACAAAACATTTTTAGCTTGTATCACGCTTAAGTAGCTAATTATTTTAGTATGTAAAGAACTTTTTTCTTACAATTATTGAGGAAAAGATCAAACCTCCACATCTTTTTCCAAGGGCAAAAGGTATGAACTGTCTGATCACAGAAAAGGAAATGCAAATGCAGCTTAAGCACCTGCAACGAAGCTATCATTGTTCTTAATAAGAAATACACAAATTAAAACCACAATGGGAAACTATTTTTCACCTAATTAGCAAAGATCAAAATATTTGATTAAAAAAAAAACCTCTGTTGGTGAAGATGTAGAGAAAATGAAACTACCATATATTGCTGGTGGGAATCCTACCCTGCAGATTTACATACAGCTACATGGCATAGCTACAAACACTCAAAAACACAAAACTACGCCTGTGGACGCCCGGTTCACTTATTTTTTTAGAGAGAGCAATCACAAGCAGGGGTGATGGGCTGAGGGAGAGAGAGATTGAATCTTAAGCAAGCTTCATGCTCAGCGCAGAGTCCAACGTAGGGTTTGATCCCACAACCCTGGGATCATGACCTGAGCCAAAATCCAGAGAGCTGGGCACTCAGCCCAACTGAGTCACCCAGGTACCCTGAGGCCTGTAGAAATAGTCATGGCAGCTTTGTTCACAAAGGCGAAAAAGAGGAAATGATCTACACTTCCATTAAGAGAAGACTGGCTAAATTGTTATATCCGTAAAACAGAATTCTATCCAACCATTTAAAAGGAGGCAGTTCTTATGAGTATAACCATAAAAAGAGTTAAGATACATTGTCAATTGGGGGGAGGGTAAAGTTCAGAACAGCGTGTATACCACTCTGTAGCTGGAGGGGCGTGTGTGCACGCACACTCACGTGATCGTGTGTGGAAGGGTTATATCTGGAAAGGAACACAAAAAGGAATGGAACTGAGTGGCAATCAGAGGTGGGACCAGACTTGTTCTCACAGATACGGTCCCTTAGTAACTTTGGCACTTTAGTCTGTGAGCATGCACAACTTTGAAACTTAGTAAATAATTTCAAAGAGGGAACACGTCAAGAGAATCGCAGGCTGTGCCCGGAGTTTGGAAGGAACTTAACAAGCAGATGTCACAGAGAGCAAGGAGACTGGCTATGTTCGATGGAATGATCGTATGGGATGGGTAAACCTCTGCTCAGAGAGGTTGAGCACATTGCCTAAAGTCACACAGCAATTCTTAGAAAAAGCGTTTGAATACAGATCTGTCTTACTAACTCCAGCACTGGTGTTCTTCCCAGTATGTTCCCACAGTTCTCAAGTGGACCCAAGGCACTGTCTAAAAATATATGTAACCTATGGCCATACTAAGAACCAGCATAACTGACAGGTTTCAGGAAAGTATTTGAGCCTTGTATACCCATCACAGTAAGCCGCGGTTAGACGTTACACGTCACGCAGGGGAAAATTACCTAAGCCAAAAACCAGAAAGAACTAAGGAGGGGAAATTAAAAAAATAAAAATAAAAACAAACAAACCAAAAAAACCCTTCTCTTCGTTCCTCTCAGGGACTCCAGAGCAGAGTGCAGCCAGTGTGTGGAGAGGTATCACGTATATACCAGCTGGTTTGGAGGTCAAACCGGCAAGGGCAGCCCAGGCCACAACGGCTGTTTTAGCCGAGATAGGCCAACAGCTTAGTGTCGGCATTGTTACAAAATTTGGAGCGTGTGCAGTAAGGTTGACTAACTCTATAGCCATGTCACCAAAGATGTAGCCTTTCTGAAGACAGAGAGAACCTGGTTCTTAGGGGCAAGAGAAGCAAGTGCCACTTTTTTTTTTTTTTTGATGTTTATTTTTGAGAGACAGGGAAACGGAGCATGAGCAGGGGAGGGTCAGAGAGAGAGGGAGACAGAATCCAAAGCAGCTCCAAGCTCTGAGCTGTCAGCAAGGGCCCAACGTGTGGCTCAAACCCACAGACTTGGGGATCAAGACCTGAGCTGAAGTCGGAGGCTGACTCGACTGAGCCCCCCAGGCACCGCGAGAATAGATTTTTAAAGGGAGGGAAAAAGGAGAAGGGACATTAAGCAACCCGAAGCACAAAGAAGCAGTCTGATCGTGGTCTAAACTTGCATTCCCCCAGGAGCCCAGCCGAACTAAGCCTCCAACGGCATGAGCTCTATAGAAGCCCCAAGTCCGAGGGCGCAGCAGCTCTGTCGGGCCTGAAAAATCTCTCCCTGATGTTCTAACTTGACGATCTTGTTGGAGGGTAATGACTGGTTTCTTCGGGTCTATTATTATTGTTGTTCTCCAGTGATCCAGGCAAAAGATAAAACATTCTCATTTTAAAAGATCTGTTCTACAGAAAGGATGCAAAAGGGAACATGATTTATTGAGTCACCTTAATACTGATGGACGTTTGAATCCTCTCTAACTCTTCCTATTGCAGAAGGGTAAGAAGTTCTTTGCACGTTGTGCAAACACTTCTTTAGAATCTCATTGCTGGCAGTAACAGCAGACTGAGGAAGAGTGATCTGGTGTGAGACGCCCTCGGTGTCCGGTGTGACCCCGGGTCTTGCCCCAGGACCCATCTAGGCCACACCCGACCGCCCTCCCGCTGCCCCCGCCAGGAAGTCCTGTCCCTTTCGCCTGCCGAAATCAACAGCTCATCTCGTCTTCCATTATCAAATCAACAGCTCATCTCGTCTTCCATTATCACCCGTAGGCACCATGGTCCCACACTTCTTTGTCTTAACTGCCCTACAACTATTTTTAGAAAACGATGTCCTTGCAAAATGCGGCTGCTCGGTGTCCCGCAGAGCTGGGGGAGGGAGGGAGCGGCGAGGAAAGGAAAGCCTGCGTTGTCGCCGCTGAACTGTTATTGCGGTTCCCTTTGCTGGTTCCAGACCACTGTCTCCTCATCCGACAAAAACGGATCCTTGAATAGACCACAGCCTTGCGCATGCAATTAATGCTACCGAACTGTACACCTGAAAATAGTTAAAATTTTACGTTAAGGTATAGTTTACAAGAATAAAAAGCAACGGCTCCTTCAAGGCGCATGCCTGCTGTCCACCCCATAGTCTGTTCCTTCTTGTCACTGTCATCCTCGGACCTGTTTCCTCCTCCCAATGATCTAGAATTTGGGCCCAAAAGTCAGTCACCTCCAAGTTAGACCCAAAACAGCAAAAATGAATTAATTATTAAAATGTAGGGGCGTCTGGGTGGCTCAGTTGGGTAAGTGTCTGACTCCGGACATCGGCTCAGGTCATGATCTCAAGGTTGGTGGGTTCCAGGTTCAGCCCCAACAGTGTGGAGCCTGCTTGGGATTCCTCTCTCTCACTCTCTCTCTCTCTCTCTGCCCCCTCCCCACTGGCAGTCTGTCTGTTTCTCTGCCTCTGTCTCTCTCTCTCTCCCTCCCTCTCTCTCACTAAAATAAACTTAAAAATAAAATAAAATAAAATAAAATAAAATGTCAAACCAGGAGTGCCTGGCTGCATCAGGCAGAAGAGCTGCAACTCTTGATCTCAGGGTTGTGGGTTTGAGCCCCACAGTGGGTGTAGAGATTACTTAAATGAATAAATACTTAAATAAAAACTTAAAAATAAAATGTAAATCAAAATAACAATCATAATATAAATCTATTAGGACAAAAACATATGCATAAACCCACGTAAGAGATTCTAAGTAGAAAACCAGAATCCACAACTGGAGGGGAAAAAAAAATGAAGATTTGACTTTACTAAAACTTAAAATGCATGAACAGGAAAAAAAATCTCCATGACATAAAAAAAAAAAAAAAGCAATAGAGAGAATCCATTTGCAACTCATGGCTAAAATAAGGCCATTCCAAGTATACACAGTGCCTACTGGTGGAGAAGAAAGACAACACACACACACACACACACACACACACACACACACACACACACACACACATTAGAGAATAAACAGCCAAGGGATATGAACCGGTAACTAAAAGGAAATACAAATTATAAATTAACTTGAGAAGATGCTCAAAGACACTAGTCGTTAGGAAAACACAAACTATAACTGGGATGTATCATTCCTCCTCCCCCCGACACACACAAGAATATGAATAATAATAGTAATCATAATAATGACAGTCAAAATTACAAACTTTGAGAACATGTGGAGCTGAGGAGAAGGGAGGACCACTATTCTCATCCATTACTAGCGGAGCAAAACTGTTTCAGTCTTATAAACTAATCTAGTAGCATCTATTAAAATTTTTTATCTGGTGTACATTTTGGCCCATGATTTTCACTTTTAGGAATCTATTTTAGGGAAATAGGAGACCTGTACAACAAAGTTCACTGTGGTCTTTATTTCATCTCCTGTGCATTACTCCCAAATTTTTTCCCATCCAGCATGTCCCTCACTTCAGGGTTTCCTATGTAGTTCTGGCTGCTTCTGAAGAGCCAAAAATTAAGTCCTCCATTAAGAGAAACCTTGGGCTGCACATAGTCCCAGTCCCAGTCCCAGGAAAAGCCTCAGACTGTTCAAGGCTAAAGCCATCCTCGGACCTCCCTCAGTTCAGCTAATCAAAAAACATTCCAATGGTCTGAGTCAAGGCTGGGAATTGCAGATACAAACTAGCCAATTTCTCACTGCTTGTCTGAACCCCACGTGGGCCCTTTGAACTCACTTCACAATTGGTCATTTTCAAAGGATTCTCAAAAGTCATGATTGGGTCCCACCAAAAGGAATGAACACCTCACAGACACTGAATGGTCAAAGCTGTAATTGTAATTGGTGCTTATGTGATGATGCTACATGTACTGTAACACCCCCATCCCTTACTCCTTAAAAACCCTGTTCGCTATTGTTCTTGGCTTCACCTTGCTGCCATGACACTGGCAGGCTGGTGAGCCCCTGCTCGAGCTTGTAACAAAGACCCTTTTATACTTGCATCGGTGCCGGCTCCTTGGAGGTCTCTGGGACTCATGATTTAGGCACAACACTTCTATTTCCTAACATCATTTTTCTCCCCTGAAACCACCCCAGGAAATTGCCACCCTTCATCATTCCTACCATTGGTCTTCTCTGTTATTACAACTAGTCTGACATGGGCTGCTCCCAATAATCAGGCAACAGTGCAGGCTGAAATCACTAAAAATGTACGGCCTCCTGCTTCCCTCAGTGCTGACCAGCAATGTTGCATCTGTAGGCAGATGTCTCTTTTCCCTGTGCAGAAATTCTAAAATTCTTCCTTCCATAGATCCCAAACCTATCATTTCTCCTTCACACTTAGCATACAACCTTGTCCTTTATTTCACTGAGAAAATGGAGTTCACCAGACAGGAACAGTATACATTTTCTTTCCCGTCACTTACACAGACATATCAGAATCTTCCCCCATCGTTCCACCTTACATGGGAAAGAGGATACTCTTTCCACCCAAAATTATTTCTTCCATTTGTGCCTTGGGTCACATAGTCATCCGCTGCCTCAAGGATCCTGCTCTTGCATGGGTTTTTCATCTCTCATTTGTCTTTCAACTAAGTTGAAAGTTATAAACATGAGTTACTCTTTCTTATCTATACGTAAAATATCGGCACCACCTACAGGCCTTTATTTAGATATTATCTTTTTCCTTCCTGCTGTAACAAAGCTTCTTAAAATAAGTATCTAAACTCACTGTTTCCACTTCCTTAACTCCTGTCTGTCAGCTCACTGCGATTTCATATTTTTCACCACCACATGAATAAACAATGATGGACAGTAACCTCCACAGTGTCCATTTCACTGACTGCTCTTCTGTCATTGTATTGCTCATTCCGATTGGTTGCTCATTCTGTCTACTTTGCATCTCTTTAGCATAAAATGCTAAACAAACCATTGATGAATGCTCCTGCCAACCTTGAAAATCACTCCTTCTTTAGGGTTGATTACATTCCTTTCACACTTTGTCCTGTGTGCCAAAAGTGTTCTCCCCTCACCTTTATTTCCTTCCCCATCTCATTACTAATATGGAAACAAAGACTTTACGATCATCAAGGTTTTGTTATTGGAGATCATTACTATCAAAGATCATTCCTAGCTTTGTCTTATAGATGTTCCAATGTGAAGAGCCTGGAAGATCTTCTCCTGAGTAAAAACTCATAGGACGATAGAGTCAGGAGTGAAAAGTCATGATCATAAGGAGCCTATGATCGCTTTACCCTTGCCTGATGATGATATAGTGAAATAGTCACTTTACCTCATACACTGTGTAAGAGTTGAAATGAGCAGGCCCACGCGAACAAGGTACCCACTGAACCAGCTGATACACTCAAACGTGTACAAAATAACATGGGAATACAATATTTATCTAAGATCTACAAGAAAAAAAAATCATAGGGCCTGGAACAACTAGAACAATCGTGACGAAGAAAAACAAAGTTGGAGGTTTACACCACTTGATTTCAAGACTTACTATAAAATTACAGTGAGGTAGAAATGAAAGGATAAGGATATAAATAAATGGCACAAAAAACAAAAGACTAATAGGATCATTGCACTGATTTTCAACAAAGGTATCAAAGGAACTTAATGACAAAAAGGTAGTTAATTCAATAAATGGTGCTGGAACAAGTAGGCTTCTATAACAAGAAAAAAAAGACCTCAACCTCAACCCCCACCTCATACCATCTATAAAAGTTGGGTCAAAATTGTTTACAGATCCAAATGCAAAAGCTAAAACTATACAATTTCTGGAAGGAAATGTAAGGCAATCTTTGTGAACTTAGACAAGGCAAAGTTTTCTTAAATAACATACAAATAATACAAACTGTAATTCAAAGATTGATAAAATAGACTTCATAAGAATTAAAAACTTCTGTTCTTTGAAACACATCGTTAAGAGAATGGAAAGACAACCACAGACTGGGAGAAAATATTTGCAAAGTTTTTATCTGGTAAGAACTTGGATCCAGAATATAAAGAACTCTGAAAACTCAACAGCAAGAACACAAATAAACAGGCAAAATATATGAACACATACTTCACTAAAGAAAGATATATGGATGGCAAATAAACACAGGAAAAGATGTTCAACACCACTGACCTTTAAGGAAATGGTAATTAAAACCACAAGATACCACTGAGCACCTACTAGAAAGGCCAAAATTAAAAGGACTTGACTATACCAAATATCACCAAGGATATGAAGAAAACAGAACTCTCATACACTGCTGACTGGAAAACAAAATGGTACAAACTCTTTGGAAAAGAGGTTGGCAGTTAGCTAAAAAGTTAAGCATATACCTACCATCTGCTCTAACCATTCTACCTCCTAAGTATTTACTCAAGAGAAAAGAAAGCCTCTCACCATACTAAGATTTGTACCCAAATCTTCATAACAATTTTATTTTTATTTTTTTAAGTTTATGTATTTATTTATTTATTTAGAGAGAGTGTGTGTGTGTGTGCATGAACAGGGGAGCAACAGAGAGAGAGGGAGAGAGAGAATCCCAAGCAGGTTCCTCACTGTCAGCGCAGAGCCCGCAGCAGGGCTCAATCCCATGAACAATGAGATCACAACCTGAACAGAAACCAAGAGTCAGTCACTTAACCAGTTGTGCCCCCCAGGCACCCCATAACAGCTTTTTATAATAGCCCAAAACTGAAATAACCAAAATTTCAATCAGTGAGTGAATAAATAAATTATGACACATCCATATAGTGGGATATTAGCAATAAAAAAGGGTAAATCATTGATACACACAACACCATGAATGAATCTCAAAATAATTATTCTGAGTGAAAAAAGAAAAAAAAAGAGCACATACTAAATGACTCTGTAAAACTTTATGTCTGTAAATTTTTTTTTTTTTAATTTCCGAGAGAGAGAGAGAGCGTGAGCAGAGGAGAGCCAGAGAGAGGGAGACACAGAATCGGAAGCAGACTCCAGGCTCTGAGCTGTCAGCACAGAGCCCGACGTGGGGCTCAAACTCACAAATCGTGAGATCATGCCCTGAGCTGAAGTCAGACGTTTAACCGACTGGGCCACCCAGGTGCCCCCAAAACACTATGTACTGTAAAACTCTAGAAGATGAAATCTCATCTATAGTGACATAATGTATGCCAGAGTTTCCTGAAGATGGGAGGAGTCCTGGGTGACAGGAAGGAGAGAAACAGAGGAATTACAAAAAGGCCTGAGGAACCTTTTCAGCATAATTGCTATTTCACTATCTTGATTATGGAGACATTATTTTCATGGGCATATACATATGTCAAAAGTTATCCAATTTTACTCTTTAAATAAATTCAGTTTAAAATATATGTGTGTGTGCATATATATATATTCAGTTTACTATGTGTAAACTATACCTCAATAAAACTAATTTTTAAAGTTTATTTATTTATTTACAGAACATGGGACTCAAACTCACAACCCTGAGGTCAAGAGTTGCGTGCTCCTCCAACTGAGACAGCCAGGTGCCCCTCAACAAAACTATTTTTAAAGGTTATGCTTAGCGAAATAAGTCAGGCAGAGAAGGACAAATATCATGTTTGCACGTATAGGAGGATTAGGAGGAACTTAACGGAGGACCATGGGGGAGAAGAAGGGGGGAAATGGTGGGGGGAAAGGGAGGGGCAAACCATGAGAGACTCTCAAATGCTGAGAACAAACTGAGGACTGATGGATGTGGGGTGGGGGAGGATGGGCATGGAGGAGGACACTTGTGGGGATGAGCACTGGGTGTTATATGGAAACCAACTTGACAATAAACTATTTGTAATAAATAAATAAATAAATAAAATAGTTCCTTACTTCCAAAAAATAAGATAAAATACAATAAAATAGTTCCTTACTTCCAAAAAAAATAAAATAAAGGGGAGTAGTGACAAAAGAAGCTGTCACAGTAGTCTAGGTAAACGGTATCAGAGGCTTGGACTGGAGTTCAAAGTGGAGATGGAAAGAAGAGATTAGATTTAGAATAGACATTGCTAGTGGAGAAAATAGAATTGCTGATGTCAAAAAAAAGAAATCAGAAAGCTCTTCAGTTTGAGAAAGAGGGAGAGAGAGAGAGAGAGAGAGAGAGAAAGGAAGGAAGGAAGGAAGGAAGGAAGGAAGGAAGGAAGGAAGGAAGGAAGGAAGGAAGGAAGGAAGGAAAGAAAGAAAGGAAGAAATGAAGAAAGAAAGAAAGAAATAGGAGCACCTGGGTGGCTTAGTCGGTTAAGTATCCGACTTCAGCTCAGGTCACGATCTTGCAATTCACGGGTTTGGGTCCCACATCCGGCTCTGTGCTGACAGCTCGGAGCCTGGAGCCTGCTTCAGATTCTGTGTCTCCCTCTCTCTCTGCCCCTCCCCTGTTCATGCTCACGCTCTCGCTCTCTCTCGCTCGCTCTCTCAAAAATAAATAAACACTAAAAAAAAAATTGAAAAAATAATGCTCACGGAAAAAAGCAAAACAATGAAATATATAAAAATAATTAAAAACGGGGCGCCTGGGTGGCTCAATTGGTTGAGCGTCCGACTTCGGCTTGGGTCATGATCTCATGGTTCGTGGGTTCGGGCCCCGAGTCAGGCTCTGTGCTGACAGCCAGCTCAGAGCCTGGAGCCTGTTTCGGATTCTGTGTCTCCCTCTCTTTCTGACCCTCTCTTACTCACGCTGCCTCTCTCTCTCTCTCAGAAATAAATAAAACATTAAAATTTTTTTAAAAAATTAAATATGAAAAAAGAATGCTACATATTTTATACGGACACAAACAAGCTCAAGGAATATATCAAACATCAAAGTATGTTCCTGTGAAAAAGATAAATGAAAGTGGGGGTGCAAGACTAACGGGAAATGTAAACGGACTGAGAGAGAGGCAAACATGGACTGATGAAGATGATGACCTTTGAACTGAGGAGTTTAATGGACTCTAGTCATTGTACTCTCAACTATAAAACACTGAGGAGACAAATTGAAGATGACACAAACAACTGGAAAGATATTCCACGCTCATGAATTGGAAGAATAAATATTGAGAGCACCTGGTGGCTCAATCGGTAGAGCATGTGACTCTTCATCTCAGGGTTGTAAGTTCAAGCCCCACATTGGGTATAGAGATTACTTAAAAATAATAAAAAATCTTTAAAAAGAACAAATATTGTTAAAAATGTCCATACTACCCAAAACAATCTACAAATTTAGTATAATCCCTATCGGAATACCAACAGTATTTTCAAAGAACTAGAACAATCCAAAAATCTGTATAGAACCACAAAAGACCCCAGGTGGCCAAAGCAATCTGGAAAAACAAAAACAAAACTGGAGGTATCAGAACCCTAGATTTCAAGATACACTACAAAGCCGCAGTAATCCAACAGTGTGGTACTGGCATAAAAACAGACACATAGATCAATGAAACAGAGAAACTCCAGAAATTGTTTTGTCAATTAATGTTCAACAAAGGAAGCAAGAATATTCAACGAGAAAAAATATCTTCAATAAATGGTGTTGGAGCTAGGGCCAAGCGGTTATTTCTTTCGAGTATGTTTTTAGTTCTTAAATTTTATGCTTGTATTTGATTCTAGATATTAGTGACATTTCATAGATTCAAAAGTGCTTGCGTCTCTGAAAAGTATAGATTCTAGTGAAAATTACAGCCATAAGAGAAATGTTTTGTTTTTGTTTTCCTTTTCTATTTTCTTAATCTTTTTAAAGTTTATTTATTTATTCATTTTGAGAGGGAGGGAGGGAGGGAGAGAGGGACAGAGAGAGAATACCAACAGGCTCCACACTGTCAGCACAGAGCCAGACACAGGGCTTGTACTCACAGAACTGTGAAATCATGACCTGAGCCTAAACCAGGAATCAGACGTTTACGCGACTGAGCCACCCAGGTGCCCCTTGTTTCCTTTTATTAAATTTTTTAAATGTTTATTTATTTTTGAGAGTGAGCACAAGCAGGGAAGGGGCAGAGAGAAAGGGAGACACAGAATCTGAAACAGGCTCCAGGCTCTGAGCTGTCAGCACAGAGCCCGATGTAGGGCTCGAACACATCAACCTGTGAGATCATGTCCTGAGCCAAAGTCAGACACTTTGGCTTAACCGACTGAGCCACCTAGGTACCTCCTACCTTGCTTTCTTTTTTAAAGTTGTGTTATTACTGGTGGGTTGTTTTTGTTTTTGTTTTTGTTTTTGTTTTTTTTTTTTGGAGGGGTAAGGAGGTTTTTTTCCACATTTTTATTTAAATTCTAGTTAGTTAACATAGAGCGTAAGATTGGTTTCAAAAGTAGACTTTTAGTGATTTATCATTACAACACCTAGTGCCCTCCTTAAAGCCCATCACTCATCTAGCCCATTCTCCATCCACCTCCCTCCATCAACCCTCAGTTTGTTCTCTATCATGAAGAGTCTCTCAGGGTGCCTGGGTGGCTCAGTCGGTTAAGCATCCAACTTTTGGCTCAGGTCAAGATCTCACGGTTCGTGTGTGCTGACAGCTCAGAGCCTGGAGCCTGCTTCCAATTCTGTGTCTCCCTCTCTCACTGACTCTTCCCTGCTCACGCTGCCTCTCTCTCTCTCTCTGTCAGAAATAAATAAAACATTAAAAATTTTTTTTCTAAAGAGTCTCATGGTTTGCTTCTCTTTCTTTTTCTTTTTTTTTTTTTTGTTCCCCTTCCCATATGTTCACCTATTTTGTTTCCTAAAGTCCACATAGGAGCGAAAATCTTTCTTTCTCTGCCTGACTTATTTTGCTAGCATAATACATTCTAGCTCCATCTGCGTCATTGCAAATGGCAAGATTTCATTCTCTTTGGCTATTATTTGTTCTATGTTCCCTGGAATATTACTGCTTTGTGAAAGCCCAGACTGAACACAGTGCCCTCCCTGTACCTTGTACATTTATAAACCTGGATCTCTCGCTACTTGATATTTTGAACTAGTTAAGACAGAAATTTGATAATTCAGTTAAAGGGGAGGAGAAATCTGCTGCTTCATATGTCTGAACTAAGTGCCATACCCATCTGGGTAAGATCTGGGAAACCTGGGGTGCTTGGGTGGCTCAGTCAGTGGGCTCAGGTCACGATCTCATGGTTTCTCAGTTCGAGCCCTGCATCATAAAAAAAAAAGTTTTTTTATGTTTATTTTTTACTTCTAAATTTATTTTAATTTTTTAAATTTGTTTATTTGTTTTGAGAGAGACAAAGACAACACAAGTTGGGGAAGGGCAGAGAGAGATGGGGATAGAGAATCCCCAGGAGGATCTGCACTGTCAGCATGGAGCCCCACATGGGGCTTGAACCCACGAAACCTGTGAGATCATGACCTGAGCTGAAATGGAGAGTTGAATATTTAATGGACTGAGACACTCAGGCACCCCCATTTTTTTTTGAGAAGGAGAGAGAGAGAGAGAGAATGAGTGGGGAAGGGACAGAGAGAAAAGGAGACAGAATCCGAAGCAGGCTCCAGGCTGGAAGCTGGTGGCCCAGAGTCCTACGCAGGGTCTGGAACTCACGAACTTCAAGACCATGACCTGAACCACCCAGGTGCCCTGAAACTAAAATTTTTCTGTCAGGGCTTACATTCCACAGCTGATCACTTCGATGAACATTGTACCCTAAACTTACCTAGGCCATGCAGTGTTTGGAATAAGTCATTTATTAAAGGAAATAAAAGAGCAGTAACAAAATGAGAATGAAGAAAATCCAGAGAATGAAAAACCTCTGTATAGGTCACAGCTACACAGTATCTTGCTCAGTAGGAAGAGTGAAAATGGTTAAGACTGTATAATCCTTGTAATACAGTAAAAACTTGGACCCTGGTCCATTTTGTTTTTGTTATTTTGCTGTACTTTTTTTGCCCTCTAGCTCACTTCATTGTAAGAATACAGTGTATAATACATATAACATCCAAAATAGATGTCAATCATCATATAGTAGAATATAGACTAGTCGTCCACAGTAGGCTATTCATTAAGTTTTCGGGGAGTCACAAATTATGGAGAGATTTCTTTTCCCTTTTTTTCTATCTTTATTACAACTACTTGCATTTTCTTTTTTTAAAATTTTAATTCCAGTATAATTAACATAAGTGTTATATTGGTTTCAGATGTACAATATAGTGATTCAGCAATTCTTTAAACATTTTTTATTAGATTTTATTTAAAAAAATTTTTAATTAGATTTTAAATTTTACTTTCAGTATAGTTAACATACTGTGTTATATTATTAGTTCAGGTGTACAATATAGTGATTCAACAATTCTCTATATTACTCAGTGCATAGCATGGTAAGTGTACTCTTTAATGCTCTCAGCTATTTCACCCTGCCCCCCACCCACCTCCCCTCTGGTAACCATCCGTTTGTTCTCTGTAGTTAAGGGTCTGTTTCTTGGTTTGTCTCTCTTTTTCTTTTTCTTTTGCTGATTTGTTTTGCTTTTTAAATTCCACATAGGAGTGAAATCATATGCTATTTGTCTTTCTCTGGCTGACTTATTTCACTTAGCATTATACTCTCTAGCACCCATGTTGTCACAAATGACAAAATTTCTTTCTTTTATGGCCAAATAATATTCCACTGTGTATATATACCACCTCTTCTCTCAGTTGATGGACTCTCAGGCTGCTTCCATAGTTCAGCTATTGTAAATAATGCTGATTTAAACATCCCTTCCTTTGAATGGTATTTTTGTATTTTTTGGATAAAACTCAGTAGTGTGATTGCTGGATCATAGGGTAGTTCTATTTTTAACTTTTTGAGAAAACTCCAGAGTATTTCCCAAGTGGCTTCATCAGTTGGGATTCCCACCAACAGGGTTTTCTCCACAGCCTCACCAACCTTGTTTCTTGTGGTTTTGATTTTAGCCATTCTGACAGGTGTGAGGTAATATCTCATTGTGGTTTTGATTTGCATTTCCTTGATGGTGAATGATGTTGGCCATCAGCATGTCTTAATTGGAGAAATAAATGTCCATTCATGTCTCCTGTTCATTTTTTTATTAGAATATTTGTTTTTTGAGGGGTGAGTTGTATCAGTTCCTTATGTATTTTGGATACTAATCCCTTTATCACATATGTCATTTGCAGATCTCTTCTCCTATTTAGTAGGTTGTCTTTTAGTTTTCTTGATTATTTTCCTTCGCTGTGCAGAAGCTTTTTATCGTGATGAGGTCCCAATAGTTTATTTTTGCTTCTGTTTCTCTTGCCTCTAAAGACCTACCTAGAAAGATGTTGCTGTGGTCAATGTCGAAGAAATTACTGTCTGTGCTCCCTTTTAAGATTTCTGTGGTTTCAGATCCCACTTTAAGGTCTTTAATCCATTTTGAGTTTATTCTGGGGTATGGTCCACTTTCATTCTTTTGCATATAGCTGTCCAGTTTTCCCAACACCACTTAAAAAAATTTAAGATGTTTTTTTATTCAGAGGTTTTCAAAATAAATAAAACAGAAAAATCTAACAATCTGATCAAATGTACAGTTCAAAAATGTCTTTTGGCATTTAACAACAACAAGTACTTGGAAAGGAAACTATAGAACTATCTTAAATGGGACAAAGAAGTGACCACTGGCAAGTTTGTGGCACTAGTAAACAAAAAAAAAAAAAATTAGCTCTCTTGATCATATAGATATATCTGTGAAAATCTTTATTTCCCAACTGTACAAAAGATCTTTCTTCATAAAACAATTTTTTAAATAATTTAATTGCTGTCTGTGTGTTCAACTATTTTCTTAATGCACAGAGGTTAGGTTTCTCAAATCTTTTTTTTTTTTTAATTTTTTTTTTTTTTTTTTATTTCTAGGGGAGAGAGAGAGAGAGAGAGACAGCATGAGCAGGGGAGGGTCAGAGAGAGAGGGAGTCACAGACTGAAACAGGCTCCAGGCTCTGAGCCGGCAGTCAGCACAGAGCCTGACGCGGGGCTCGAACCCACGAACTGCGAGATCATGACCTAAGCGAAAGTCGGACGCTTAACCGACTAAGCCACCCAGGCGCCCTCTCAAATCTTTTTTAAAAAATTTTTTTAACATTTAAAAAAATGTCAGCACAGAGCCCGACGTGGGGCTCGAACCCACAAACTGAGATTGTGACCTGAGCTGAAGTCAGACGCTTAACCGACTGAGCCACCCAAGTGCTCCAAAAATAAACATTTTTTAAAAAAAATTAAAAAAGAGGGGAGCCTGAGTGGCTTAGTTGGTTAAGTGTCCAACTTTGTCTCAGGTCATGACCTCACAGTTTGTCAGTTCAAGCCTTGCTCTATACTGACAGCTCAGAGGCTGGAACCTGCTTCGGATTCTGTGTCTCCCTCTCTCTCTCTGCCCCTCCCCTGCTTGCACTCTGTCTCTTAAAAATGAATAAACGTTAAAAACATTTTTTTGTTTTAAATTAAAAAAAGAAAAAGTTTAGTTTCTAAAAGTTTGACCAAACTTTATTCCACAAGGCAAGGTAGAAGGACTGAATTAATAACTGCCCCCTGGCCCCTAATGAGTAAGTCTAGGGAATACATAAATAAGTTATCTTTAATGTAACATCCTAAAGGGAGAAAGAGCAGTGAAGAACTAGATCTAATTCTGATGAGAGAGGGTGAGAAATCTTTGCAAGAAGACTGAACCCTTGTCGCTGAGGAGAGCTGCCCACATGCTGCCTACCCAGGGGAGAATTCAGGAGTGCCCCATCCTCCTTCATTTGTCCTTGAACAAGTAAATGAGATTGTGTGCCCTGTAGGAGTCAAGCCATAGTGGTCCATGTGGAATGATTATCATTACATCCTTAACCAGGTGGGGATCACACATTCGTAATCAAGAGACACCCTCAGTCCCAGAGCCAAAGGTCTGAGATCATCAGGAGACAGGAGTTTGTTTCCACCACTTTCTTCCGTGAAGAGTATATCGAGATTAAACTGGCTTTTTAGGGGCGCCTGGGTGGCTCAGTCGGCTAAGCATCCGACTTCGGCTCAAGTCAAGATCTCACGGTTTATGGGTTCAAGCCCCATGCCGGGCTCTGTGCTGACAGCTAGCTCAGATCCTGGAGCCTGCTTTGGATTCTGTGTCTCCCTCTCTCTCTGACCCTCCTTGCTCACTCTGTCTCTCTCTCTCTCTCAGAAATAAATAAAACATTAAAAATTTTATTTTAAATAAAATAAGGCTCTTTGCCTTTTTAGAGTCAGCTACTGAATGCACACCTGGGGGGAGTTAGGAAGGATTAGAAAATACTGTGCTTCTTGCCCTTAATTCCTGATGAACTCATGGGCTAACACAAACTACTAGAATAAGAATGTTTTAATTTTAATTTTTTTTTTTACAAATAGTTTATTGTCAAATTAGTTTCCACATAACACCCAGTGCTCATCCCCACAAGTGCCCTCCTCCATGCCCAT
>NW_024082264.1:114120-265727 GCF_003009895.1 Hyaena hyaena | reverse complement strand
TGCCTGGGTGGCTCAGTCAGTTGAGTGTCTGGCTCTTGGTTTCAGCTCAGGTTATGATCTCATGGTTCCTGAAATTGAGCCCCATGTCTGGCTCTGTGCTGATGGTGCTCTCTCTGTCCTTTCCCTGCTCACTCCCTGTCTTTCAAAACAAACAAACAAACAAACAAACAAACAAAGACTTGGAAAAAAGCAAGCATGACTGCAAAGGAAGGAAGTTGGGGAAGGATTATTGATTACCATTAGAGAATCTAAAATGTAATTGGGAAAGATGCGGCTTAATGCCATGGTGACAGCACCAAAGAATAAGAGAATTTAATTATTGTCAGACTGACATCCCACAATTATGTGATGCAAAGGCATTTTTAAAGAGGAAACTTTTCCTGGTTCAAAGGCTTCTGCTGAATTCCTTCTGCAGTCTGGCTGAGCTGAATTTGTCTCCTACTGTTGGCTTATGGGAGACTATTAGAACAACAAGTATGATGACAGAAGGAAACTCGATCATTTTAAAAATGTACCTCATGTCTAATGAAAATGTTCTAACCAATTCCCCAAGAACAGGATTATCGTTGGAAGAAACTAGATAATGCAAGTAAGTCACACACACATACAATGCAAAATATCATACTCTATGTCAAACCTTGGTATCATACTATATGGCAAATCTACTTATTCAGAGATTTCCCCTCTTCCTTTGTTTGAATATAGATTTATATGTACATTTTAAATTGGGACCCTATATGGTTGTATCCTGCCTTCCTGCAGTACACACACACACACACACACCTTAACATTTTCTTGATGGTATCTGGATATCATGACTTTCATTAAAAGGGCAAAGCAGAGAAACCTAAGGCCATTGGCATTACTACACAAGAATGACTAACCCACTAGCATCTAAAATACAAAGAGGCACTCTAATGGGACAAAAAGAGCCCAGTTTCCTTAAGAGGTATCAAGGTGCATCAATTAAGTTTAGAATAAAAACTGTGAAGCAGGTAAACAATTTTCTTTCCAATAACAGTAAAGGATAAAGCTCTTATCCTTTAAGTTACTGCAAAAACTATTTCCCAGCATTCCCTGTAGAAGCTTTCAGACAGAAATAGGCCAACATGGCAGATGGCATGGATAGATAGTATTTTAATGCACTCCTAAATGAAATGTAAAAAAAAAAAAAAAAGAAATTAAGGTTCAGAAGAAAAATGAATATTCTAATTTATTTAAAGGACAAAGAAGATAAATTTTAAAAATACAAGGAAAAAGAATTTGAAAATACATCAATAATATATACAAGAAGTTGTAATAAGAACCATTAAACCAAAAAGAGCAAAAATAATGTTTATATGGAAAATATAAAGAAGATCCAAGTTAAAGTGAAATTGGAAAGTGAACATAATGAGAATTTATAAATAGTTGTTTTTTAAAATAGAGCAAGCTAAGCCAAGTGGCTCTGGGTGTATGGTTTTTCAGAGTTGTCACCAAGATAAGCAAGAATACTAGCAGATATTTAGTGAGCACTTACTGTGGCAAGTCCATAGCATTTTACATTTTTGCTAATTTGATCTTTGGGAATAATGCAATGGTAATTCTCTCTGCCAAATGATTGGGGCTTTATAGAAATGAAAAAGAGACCAAAGAGTAGAAAAGAGAAGGGAGATAAAGGCATTGAGACAATGGCAAAGACCTTAAATTTAAAATGGAATAAGAGGTAAGTTAAATACAAGAAAATGTCAAGTACATCAATACCCACAAAATGAAAGCTGCTGAATTTGATGATGAGGGTATGAAAAAAAATTCATCTAAAAGCTACCGGAAATAAAACTAGAGCAAGCTGGGCTATCATGCAGAACCTTTTTGTAAAAACCCCCAAATTCATAATTAAAACCGATATAGGAAAACATGGCAGTTCTCCAAAAGAAGCATGTAAGGATCAAGTCCCTCCTAATAAGGGAATGCATTATAGGAAAAGATTTGGGAACCAGATGGCTGAGATTACTAACTGGAGAACTCACAGGCATGGATCTGGGAGAAGCAGGCAAGATGGAGGTTTAAATCATCGGGTATTATTAGAAGGAAAAGAAAAGATCCAAAAGTCCTAATTATGGGGATAAAGTCCTTCTGGGAGAGCAGAAATGCAGAAGCCTATAAGTGAGTGAAGGAGACAGGAAGACGTGCCAAGTGGGAAAAACCACATTATAGAAAAGATGGGTAAACCACACCATAGAAAAGAAGAGAAAGAAAGTTGAAGGAAAAAGAAAATGTTAAGAAATTGATTTTCAAAGCCATGCAAATTGTTAGTTGGGGAAGGGTAATAAATACATATGTAAGTAGTACTTGTAAAGGTCATCTATTGCAGTGAATATACAAAGAGAAAATACTACATATAAAAAATAAGCATCAAAACACCTAGTATTTCATTTGCTAGATTCCAAAATATGAGTAAATGGGATCCATTAAGCTCAAGATATTCAAGATATGATGATTATTCCAATGGCTTTCCCATTATGATATTCAATCAAGAAGGCTAACAGGAGACTCACAAATTGGTCTTTTTGGTTTATTCCTCATGGGACACAAAGGAACCTAAAATTGCATGAGTACCTTCTCTTTCAGCTAGCATAATCAACTCAGTGCTCTCAATGTGGCATCTGTTCCTTCTCCATAATGGAACACCAGTATTATGTATTTTGCTACTCTACAGCAAGTAAAGACATTGAGGCTTCATAATCAATGTAAACCCCATGAAAATGCTTGAAGTTTCCCTTTACAGTGTGCCAATAATTATCAAATAATTGTCCATTATTCCAGTAGTCCTTAAATTTTGCTTTTCCAAACTCAGCATTTTGAACTTCCAGTAGAACTCTCAGGTCTTGTGAAATTTTTAAGTGGAGACAACTAACAAAGTTTGTTCAGTGTAAATTTGGATGACTTTGCAGGAATGATAAAAATGACTGTTATTTAGAACTCAAAACCCTTGGTACAAAAATATTACCTACATTCTAGCCTTAACTCTCCCACTGTGCGACAATGGGCACTTAGCCTCCCTGTGCACAGTTTGTCTGTAAATTGGGATTATTAATTTCTATGTCTACCCATCTCTTGGGATAATAAGAATTAGATAATGGACTTACACTTTAAGCTATTTGGAGAAACCAATGTTGTGTAAATTTAAGGAAGCTTGTTTTAAAACCTCGCTCTTTGATCCAAAATGTTTAGGTATTTGAGAATCTATACGCAGTCAATTATGTACTCTTTATATAGCATCTATTATACAAGTGTTCCCTAAATAGTTTTATGATTTGCTACATTGCTACATAATAACAAAGATTCTGGACTATAATAGGCTACTTTTGAAACACAATAAGGACGTAGATAATATAAATCTGTATACAGAATATTTTTCAATCTTTTCCCCCAAATTGGACTTTCATCGTGTTTTCTGTGTTCAAAGGACTGAAATTTATCCCCATTTCATTAGGTTGAGATTTTTAAAACCTCTACTATAGCCCAAGTCCTCCCTTCCAAACACTGCCCTCCTGTCAAAGCAATATTGTTCTATTCCCTGTGCATTCTGTTATAATTCTGGCCTCTCAAGCTTCCCTCATGACATTTACTCTTCCTTTCAATGTCCTGTCTTTTCAGCTTTCTTATCCTTGAAATCCTGTAAAGAACTGATGCAGTGAAAGACTATAGAGCCCTGAATATAGGTTTAAACTGCATGAATTCACCTATGTGCAATTTTTTTGATACTGTACAGATTTATTTTCTCAGGATTTTCTTAATTTCCTTCTTCTAGCTTTATTAATAATACAGTATAAAATACATATACAAAATATGTATCAATATGCTGTTATTGGAAAGCCTTCCAGTGAACAGAAGGCTCTAAGTAGTTAAGTTTGGGGTTGGGGGAGTGAAAAGCTATACAAAGATTTTCAACAGTACAGGGGGCTGGCACCTCTAAACCCTGTATTATTCAAGGGCTAGCTGTATATATATGTACACATACATAAAGAAGAGTATATGCATATAGCATATATACATATTTATGTGATATATTAAAAGTTAATAAAGTGCTTATTTGTATACATACATTAAACTTCACTATGATATTTAAATATTTTGTTTTTGGGAGTTTGTTTTCTTGAGTATTCAAATTCTGTCCCCTCCATTTTACTATACCGTCTGATGTAAAGAGCCCTGCTTTATAATCTGCATGCTAGGGAACCTCTGGAATGAAGAAAAGGATAGATTTGATATCCAATAGCTAAATGAGAACTCTTCCGAATTTTTTTCCAAGCATCTTGGGAAGATTGACAATCAGTTTCTGGGGGAGAAATTATTGTTTTTGCATGGATCCTTATACTTCTTTTGTAATTCCTGGAATTTGCAAACTCAATTCTTTTGTTAAAGCTAATATATATATAAAAAAAAAGTGTTTATGATGAAAGAAAAATTTAAAAAATGAGACGTTTATTTTAGGTAGCATCTTATTTTCTCTTATAAGAAAATTAATGTATTCACAATATATTGAATACAGGTAATGTATAATAAATAGCCTCTGTATTTTGACCTCTCAATATATATCCCATCTATTTTTATTACAGTGCTAATGTACATTTTAAAATCAAAATTAAAAAGTTAAATTTATGTAACTGCAGAATGATAGTAGAGAAGAATTAAGAGTAACAGTATACTAGAAAATCAAGAAGTAGGAGGATCCCAAGCTCACCTCCTCCCCCAAATACATGTAAGTAACACTCACATAAATAACCAGAAAACAAACTGAAGACTGAGACAACAAATTTCACAATTAAATGTAGAAAAGAAGCCACATCTAAGATGATAGGAAGGGCAGACACATAGTGGGGAGCTAAATCGACTCTTGGGCCATCTGTGGGAGAAAGGGAACTGTGGGCAAGGAGAAGAGAGAGAAAAAGATAATCACACTGGTGAGCCTGCTCAGGGAAGATGAATATCCAAAGCATATGGCTTTGAAAACAAGATGGGCCAACTTTCATGAGCTCTTACAACCAGTGGGACTTAAAGCCTGGAACTTTAAACATCAGTGGCCTCAGCTCTTTGAGAGCCAGAAAGGCAATAGGAAGCTGAGTCCTGGCCCTTAAAGAGATAATACAACAAATAGTCCACGGATAAAAAGCATACAAGCAGCAGTTAGGAAAATGCCTGGGACATATGGGAAGGAGTGTTATTTACTAATCATGAGTAGGTCCCAGAGGAACAAATCTCACTGGAGACTCCTCTGGAAACAAAGGAGCTGACAGGTGTCATTCCCCTCACCTTGTACCCAGAATAAATATGGCCACCATAGGAATGAGTGCAATGCCAGCTTATAGTGCCAAACTTGCTATACCAAGTCCCAACCCTCTAGCCAGGCTTGCCTCAGTCTCAGCAGTGCAGTTCCCTGCCCCCGAAGACCAGTGAAAACCTTGCCAACACTGCATCTCCTGACTGCACACTTTGTGGGTGCTCAGTCCTGGTAGAAGTAGTGGCTGGTCACCTCCTATGGATGATCACCCACCTTGGTAAGACTGCACACTCTGCCTGCGCATGCATTGCAGATTGGGCCCCAGCCACTTGGTATCAGCAATGGAAACAAGTCCCCTGTGAAAGAGGCATGCAAAATCTATGAGCACTGGGCACCACTTTGTGGATTCGTTCAGGCTGTCCTGGTCTTAGTGATGGAGGCACATCCCCTCTGGCAAAGGAATAGAGCTGCCTTGTTAAAAGTGTATGCCTGCCCACTGCTTTCAATAGCAGGAGACATAGCAGAGTTTCCTAACACAAAGAAATAGACACCAAGAGTTAGACAAAAGTAGGAGACAAAGGAATATGTCCCCAATGAAAGAATAGGGTAAAAACCACAGCAAGAGATCTACACGAAAGAGATACAAGTAATATGCCTCATAAATAATTTAAAGTAATGATCATAAAGATACTCACTGAACTTGAGAAAAGAGCAGAGGATATCAGTGAGACCCTTAATAAAGAAATAGAAAATGGGTGCACCTGGGTGGCTCAGTTGATTAAGGCTCAGGTCATGATCTCATGAACTCTCAGGAGTTCAAACTCCACATTGGGCTGTCTGCTATCAGCACAGAGCCCTCTTCAAATACTTTGTCTCTCACTCTTTCTGCCTCTAACCTGGCTCTCTTTCTCAAAGATAAACATAAGGGGTGCCTGGGTGGCTTAGTCCATTAAGTGTCTGACTCTTGGTTTCGGGTCAGGTCATGATCTCATAGTTTCTGGGTTTGAGCCCTGCATCAGGCTCCATGCTGGCACTGTAGAGCTTGCCTGGGATTTCTCTGTACTCCTCCCTTGTGTGTGTACTCTTTCTCTCAAAATAAATAAATAAATAAGTAAATAAGTAAATAAGTAAATAAAAATAAACATTTAAAAATAAAAAAATAGAAAATAAAGAGAACCAATCAGAGATGAAGAACACAATAAATGAAATAAAAAATACACTAGATGGAATAAATGGAAGGCTAGAGGAAGCAGAAGAGCAAATTAGCAACCTGGAGGACAGACTAATGGAAAGTAATCAAGCTGGGCAGGTGAGAGAAAAATACTTTGCAGAATGAGAATAAACTTAGGGAACTCAGCTACTTCATCAAGCATAAAAACATTAGCATTATATGGATCTTAGAAGAAGAAAGGAGATAAAAGGGGTAAAAAAATTATTTGAAGTATTAATACCTGAAAGCTTCCCAAATCTAGAGAAGGAAACAACTATCCAAATCCAGGAGGTACAGAGATTCCCCCCACCCCCTCCAAATCAACCCAAGAAGGTCCATACCAACATATAGTTATTAAAAAGGCAAAAAGTATTGATAAAGAGAGAATTTTTAAAGCAGCAAAAGAAGACTGTTACATACAAGGGAAATCCCATAAGGCTATCAGCAGATTTTTCAGTAGAAACTTTGCAGCCCAGAAGAGAGTGGCATGATTCCAGGTGCTGAAAGGAAAAGAAATCAGCATCTAACAATACTCTTTCCAGCAAGGCTATCATTAGAATATAAAGAGAGATAAAGAGTTTCCCAGATAAAAGCTAAAGGAGTTCATGACCACTAAACCAGCCCTACAAGAAATATAAAAGGGGACTCTTTGAGTGGGAAGACCATAAACAAGAGCAAGAAAAGTACAAAGGAAAAGAAAACACTGAAAATAAGTATATATGTAAAAATCAGTCAAGTGATTCACAAAATAAAAGGATGTAAAATGTTACACCATATGCCTAAAGCGTGGGGAAGAGAGGATGAATGGATGGGTTGAAACTTAAGCACCATCAACTTAATATACTGCTATATGTAAAAGATATTATATACACATCTAATGCCAACCAGAAATCAAAAACAAGTAGTATAAATACAAAAAAATAAAGAGAAAGCAATCCTAATATAGCTTGAAGAAAGTCAACTTTAAGACAAGAAGGAACACAGAATTCTACAAAAACAACCACAAAACAAATAACAAAATGGCAGTAAATATATACTTATCAATAATTACTTTGATACAAATGGACTAATGCTCCAAGCAAAAGACATAGGGTGATCAAATGGATACGAAAAGATCCATCCATATGCTACTTACAAGAGATACATTTCAGACCTAAAGACACATGCAGATTGAAAGTGAGAGGATAGAGAAATATTTATTATCATGCAAATGAATGTGAAGACAAAGTTGGAGAAGGAATACTTATGGCAGACAAAAGAGACTTTAAAATATTTATTTTGAGAGAAATAAAGAGCATATGAGTGCAAGAGGGGCAGAGAGGGAATCCCAAACAGGCTCTGAACTGTCAGCACAGAGCCCAACATAGGGCTTGATCTCATGAACTGTGAGATCATGACCTGAGCCAAAATCTAGAGTTCGATGTTTAACTTACTGAGCCACCTGGGCATCTTAGACTTTAAAACATAGAGTGTAACAAGAGACAAAGCAGAATACCATATAATCATTAAGGAGACAATCCAATAAGAAGACTTAATTATAAATATGCACCCACATGGAAGAACCCAAATACAAAAAACAGTTAACAAAAATAAAGGAATTAAATGATAGTAATACAGTAAGAGTAGGGGACTTTAACATCCCACTTACATCAATGGACAGAACCTAAATATAAAACCAACAAGGAAACAGTAACTTTGAATGGCACACTGGACTAAATGGATTTAATAGATACATTAATAACATTACATTCTAAAAGAGAATACACATTATTTTCAAGTACAAATGGAACATTTCCCAGATTAGAGCACATATTAGGCCACAAAACAAGTCTGAACAAATACCATAAAACTGAAGTCACACCACCCATCTTTTCTGATCACAATGCAACAAAACTAGAAATCAACCATAAGAAAAGATCTGGGAAAAGCACAAATATGTGTAAGTTAAATAACATGCTACTAAACAATGAATGGGTCAACCAAGAAATCAAAGAAGAAATTAAATACATAAAGACAAATGAAACACAGTGGTCCAAAATCTGTGGGATACAGCCTAAGCAGTTCTATGAGGAAAGACTATAGCAATATAAACCTACTCCAAGAAGAAAGTTTTCAAATAACTTAATCTTGTACCCAAAGGAGCTAAAAAAAAAAAAAAAGAAAGCAACAAATAAAACTCAAAACTAGCGCAAGTAAGAAAATAAGATTAGAACCCAGATAAATGATTAAAAAAAAAACTTTAAAAGCAATAGATCAATGAAATCACAAGCTACTTTTTTGAAAAGAAAAACAAATTGATAAGCCATTAGCCAGACTAAAAAAGGACGCAAACAAAATCAAAAATGAAAGAGGAGAAAAAACCAACAAGCGCCTCAGAAATACAAAGGATTTTAAGAGATTCTGACACAATGTGTGCCAATAAACTGTACAACCTAGAAGAAATGAATTTCTAGAAACACATAACCTACCAAACCTGAAACAGGAAGAAACAAGAAATTTGAACAGACCAATTACCAGGAATGAAATGAAATTATTCACCAAAAAATTCCCAACAAACAGAAACCCATGACCAGATGGCTTCTCAGGCAAATTCTACCAAAACATTCAAAGAAGAGTTAATTCCTATTCTTCTCAAACTATTCCAAAAACAAAAGAGGAAGGAGAGCTTCAGAATTCATTCTATGAGGCTAGTATTACCCTAATATCAAAACCAGATAAAGACACTGCAAAACATGCGAGCGCGCGCACACACACACACACACACACCTTCTACAGGCCAATATCTCTGAGTAACATAGATGCAAAAGCCCTCAACACTACATTAGTAAACCATATTCAACAATACATTTTAAAAAATCACGCACCATGATCAAGTGGGATTTGTTCCAGGGATGCAAGGGCAAATATTTGCAAATCAACATGATACAACACATCAACAAGAGAAAGGATAAAAACCATATGATCATTTTAATAGATGCAGAAAAAGCACTTGGCAAAGCACAACATCCATTCATGATAAAAACCCTCTACAAAGTAGGTTTAGAGGGAACATACCTCAGCGTAATAAAGTCCTTATGTGAAAAACCCACAGATAACATTATACTCAGTGCGGAAAAACAGAGCTTTTCCCCAAGATCAGGAACAAGACAAAGATGCCTAATCTCCCAACTTTTATTCAACATAGTACTGGAAGTCCTAGCCACAGCAATCAATAAGAGGAAGAAATAAAAGGCATCCCAATTGGTAAAGAAGTAGTAAAATTTTCACTATTTGCAAATGACATGATAATATATATATATTGAAAACCCTAAAGACTCCACCAAAAAAACTACTAGAAATGATATATGAATTTAGTGAGGTTGCAGGATACAAAATCGGTGCACAGAAATCCACTGCATCTCTATACACTAATAATGGAGCAGCAGAAAGAAATTTAGAAAATAGTCCCATTTACAGTTGCATTAAAAACAATAGCATACCTAGAAATGAACGTAATCAAATAAGTCAAAGACCTGTAGTATGAAAGCTATGAGAAACTGATTAAGGAAATTGAAGCTGTTACTAACAAATGGAAAGATACTCCATGCTCACAGACTGGGAGAGCAAATATTGTTAAAATGTCAACACCACCCAAAGCAATCTACAGATTTAATGTACTCTCTTTCAAAATATCAGTAACATTTTTCACAGAACTAGAATAAATAATCCTAAAATCTGTCTGGAGCCACTAAAAACTTCAAATAGCCAAAGTAATCTTAAAAAAGAAAAAACTGGAAGCAGCCTAAGTGACCACTGATAGATTAATGGATAAAGTACTGGTATATATACAAAATAGAATATTATTCAGCCAAAAAAGGAATGAAATCTTTCCATTTGTAACATGGATGGAGCTAGAGAGTATCATGCTAAGTGACATAAGTCAGAGAAAGACAAATACCATACAATTTCACACATCTGTGGAATTTAAGGAACAAAAGAAATGAGCAAAGGAAAGAGAGAGACAGAGACAGAGACAGAGAGAGAGACAGAAACCAAGAAACAGACTGTTAACTATAGAGAAAAAACTGATGTTTACCAGAGGGGAGGTGGGTGGGGGGATCGGTGAAACAAGTAGGTAAAGGGTATTAAGACTACACTTCTCTTGTTGAGCCCTGAGTAATACACGGAACTGCTTAATCACTGTACTATACACCTAAAACTAATACAACACTGTAGGTTAACTACATTGGAATTAAAATTAAAAATAATAAAAAGTAACAATGTATTCAAAAGTATATTACAAAAAATCTACAACTGTTAACCTTAAAATTATTTTTGAGGATTTTCTTTAAACATTATGTTTTCTTCCTTTCTAGTACATTGCTAAAATAGTTTTAAAATCTTAATAGAAAAAAAGGTGAAAAGAATGAGGTATGAGACCTTAAAAGATGAAAGATTTAAATAAGTTTTTGGCAGTGAGGTTAACTGACTTAGAGAAAATAAAACTGTTCTTCAAGTGAGGAACTTCCACAGGAAGGAGTGAATTTATCACTTAAAGACTATTATTTGGAAATATGTTACCAAAACAGAGGGCAAGAACAGGGATAGGTTGAAAATCTATATGGAATGGAGGGGAGTAGCCTGGGTTGAGAACTGCAGGTTCTCTCCCCTACTCTGAACAGGGAAGAAATCATTTCTCCCAACTGCTCTCCCCTTTCCACCAAACAGCAGCTCTGAAAACTCTGAGCTAGGAGATTGCAGACTAAATAAAAGGGTGACATCAGGTTTGAGGACATGAAGATTAGTTAAGAAACGACATATAAACGGATGGACCTTTAGGGTCTTTGCAAACACATCACTAGGAAGCATATATACCCCATCCCTTCCCTTACACCCTCAACCCTAGTCTCTAAGCACTTGATTCACTGATTCTTATCTCAAGGCCAAAGGGCTCTTCTTTCAACCCTATTCCTTTCCTAAAATAATGATTGCTAAATATAAGTATTTCTCAATTTCAAATCTGAATATATAGTCAAGTCCCCAACCACTTGAGGAATGCCTTCAGTCTGAAAGGAATGGATGAAAACAAACATAAAAGAGAAGGACAAAGATAGTGAAATAATCTAAAATTTTAAGGAAACCCCCCCAAATTCTAACACCTTCAGTAAGAGAAGATATTGTACCCATAAAAAAAGGAACGTAATACCACAAAAAGAATAATAAATACATGAAATATTTAATAGTAATACAACAAGTCTACATTAATAAACTCCAAGAAGGGGTTTAGAAGGTTAAATCAAAGAAATATACTCTAGATGGGCTGGGCAGGGGGGAGACACAGTTATGTAAAAGGAGAAGAAAGAATATTTGGCTCAACCATGAGGTCCAACATTCAAATGGTAAGTGTTCAAGGAAGAGCAGAGGGGATAAAATTTAAGAGCATGATTCCCCAGAGACTAATGGGTTAGCTCAAAGCATGGAAAAGAGATCAAGGCACACTTTTGTGAAAATTTAGAAAAGAAGGTACAAAGAGAAGTTCCTAAGAGTTTCCAGAGGTGGGGAAAAGAATATATGCAAACAAACAAACAAAATCAAACTAGAACATCACTGGTATTGCCAGTCACAACACTATTTGAAGAAGGAGAAACAATATCCTAAAGTTTGAACAAAAATGGTTTTTGATGAGTAAATATTTATAAAAATGACTAGTCTTTGATATGTGCATTGGAAAAGTTATGAAAAATTGTTTTCCATGAATACATAGTAATTGACATGAAAATATGTCTATTATTAATTTCAGTGAGAAAATTTGTGCAAGATATGATTGGAAACAGGGATAAACTGCATATACCTAATAAAGATGGACTAGAAAAGTATTTAAAAATATGGTATAACTAGTTTTTGAAAATAAGGGAAAGAACATGGGATGGGGTGGTGTTAAGAGAACTAAAGCTCTAATGCCTAAAAGAAGGCAATATATCAAATAAACAGTGAAAAATCAGCACTATACACATTACTGAATATTGGGATAAAGATCTAAGATCTAAAGAGCTTACAAAGTTGAAATGATCCCCCCACCCAGAAGGATTAAAGTTTGATAGATTTTACTATTCATCCTTTAGTACTGCATTTATTGTACCTGCTTGCATTAATGGCTCCCTGGTGATTTATTTTTTTAAAGCAACGTTAATACACTATATAGAGCAAGTAATTTAATTTCTGATGACTCAATATTCAGCAATTCAGGGTCCATTATCATGGATGTCAACTTTGGTTATACAAATAGAAACTGTTAGAGACTGTGAAAAGTACATATCTAATCTAGAAGATAATTAAAACACAACCCCCTGACATTTTTTGATAAGGAATTTATCTGAGAAAACTCAGATTGCAGAAAAGTAAATTAGTAAGAGTTTGAATTAATTTAGCTATAGAAAGTCTAAAAGAATTGCATTTTGAAAATTTAAAGATGGAATCAATTTTGTTATTATAAATCATTGTAGTTTCACCAATTGTCATTATACATAAAGTGCTTTTAAGAATCTGTCTACAAGTACGACATGTGTCATTGATATATGGTTGGCTACTATTTTAATCACATAATATGTTGTTTTTACTCTTCTATTTAATACATTAAGAGTACTCTGTTGTATTTGAGTCAAGTGGGGATTAAGTTTTATACATTAGGTCCTTATTTCTTAGGTGGTTTAGAGATTCTCTGCTTATCATTTGAAAATACTTATAATACAAACTTTCTCCAGAAAAAAAAAATATTGAAACTGCACTCATAATTGCCAAGCAAGAGAGTTCTTAACCACAAATCTCAGAAGAGGTCTCCAGAAACTGACACGTTAATGTTTCAAAAAATCACCTGGAAATGAACCTGATAAATTTTACCTCTGGCATTTGATAATCCAGTGGTCACTTTAAAGTAATAGGAGAAACAATATATTATTTCTCTGTTTAGTGAAAGCATGAAGATCTACCTCTGACAGCTAATGTAGGAAAGCAAATCACTTCAGCACAGCTAGGTTTCATTTTTTAAGGATATAAAATGGTTTTGAGTAGTTGATCCCAACTACTTTGGGTCCCATCTTTCCTGCCAGAGTAATTGTGTTATAATAAAAATATACTTTTCTATCTTTTCAAAGAAAAGAGAGTAAATGTAATTTTACCAACTCCCTTTGAGTGTGATCGTCGATTAGCCATGAGTCTGTGCTCCTGGGCTCCTTCCTTTCTTCATAGGAAAGCTCCGCCTTGTCATCAGTCATGATGTGTCTAAATGGTGTATTAGATCCATATGCACTTATATTTTGACAGAAAAAAATAGAGTGCTACACTGTTAACTTTTTAATAAAGAATGGTCTCGACAAATGGAAGACTTAGAACAAAAAAGCTTATTGTAATTTTTCAGGGAGGAATTCATGAAGCCATTTACTAATACTAGCTATCATACATTCAGTAAAGCAGGTAAGGCATCAGAAAATTAGAATATGAGATGATCTGGGAAAATTAAGAGATGCCCATGAGTGACTGCCTTATGGATTTTCAAGCAAACTTTTAAGAAAAATAAATTTTATTTCGGAGATTTCTACCACTTAATTCTCACTATTCCTACTTACAACAATCCTCTCTTGGGGTTAATAAAAAATCCCTACTAAGACTATATTCTACTAAAACTGTAGGCATAGGCTGTGCATCAACTTCCCTGTCTATTCACTAATGTGGCACATCTCCAATACCTTCACCTCAAGTAATTTACTTTACCATACAAATTTAGCAGGTTTCAATGTGTCAACAACTGGTGGAGTTTTAATTTTTTTTTTTTACTGCAGTATTTGTTCTTTACATGGCAGAAAAAATGCTCTACACGCTAAGTGGAGGAGTGGGGGAAAAACAAAAGATGATCATTATCTACTCTGGGATTGAATAAGCAATAGCAAATTCCTAGGCAGATATTTATTATCAGAAAAAAGACAAGGGTAGTTAAAGCATTATTTTATTCGTAAAAACATTGCTTATGACAGAATAATGGGTCTCCTACCTTAGGTAGGAGAAACCTACAGCAGTATTTGACAAAATGATCCCTAATTACATAGAGCTGAAATTCTGCCAGCTGAATCAATTCCCTCTCTTAGGATTTGTCTTCCCAGCTCTCTCCCTAAGGGTTATTTGGCCAGCTCTAATATTTATTGCTTGGAATCTCAAATACATAAGGTATGCTTGTTGATGTGACCTCTAATTATATTTACACAGTGAAGTACACGTTACCAGTCGTACAATTGTACTGCTCTTCATCATAAAAATAATAAATAAACCTCCAACTCAAACCTAAAAGATGTATCCAAAGGAGCACTTGCACTTGCAAATGGCAGAAAATTTAGCCCAGACTGGCTTAAGAAAAGAGAGCTAAATCCACCACTCAACTAAGAAGTATAGAGGAAGTAGCTCTTGCTCTCTCTTCTCCCCCTTCTCTGTCCCGCGCCTTTGCTCTCTATTTTGTTTGCTCTTTGCTCTCACCAATCCTGCACCTCTTCCAGGTCTCCTCTGCCTTCACGAACCTATGCAGTTCCCACTGAGAACATTAAGCGGCCTCAGCTTTTACAGCTCTCACATCCTGTAAGATCCCACCCAGCAGGAGGAAGCATTGTGTGGTCTCCTCTCAGCATCCCTGGTGAAAGCTCACTGTCCCTTCTCACGGGGCAAATTATCACTGAGTTGTAGATTGGACAATGGGGCATACTGATCAGCTTAGAACTAGATCCACTTAGCTTAGAACTTTTTCCACTCCTGAACCCCATCTGTACTAGTTTCCTACGGCTCCTCTAAAAAATTATCACACACCTGGTGGATTAAAATAACCTGTTTATTCTCTTACAGATCTGAAGTTCCAAAGTCCAAAAACAATTTTACTGGACTAAATCAAGGTATGGAGAGGGCTGTGCTCCCTCTGGAGGCTTTAGGGGAAAATCCATATATGTACCTTTTCCAGCTTCTAGAGCTGCATTCCTTGGCTCTTAGTCTCTACCTGTCTTTAAAGCCACCAGCCTAACATGGTGCTTTAGCGCTCACGTTTCCTTTTCCTTTTATAATTAAATCTCTCCGCCTCCCTCTTATGAGGACACTCATGATTAAGTTTAGAGACCATCCAGATAATACAGAACAATCTCCCCATCCCAAGATCCTTAATCACATGTCCACAGTCACTTTCACCACATAAGATAGCATTCACCAGTTCCAGGGAATGAGACAAGGACATCTTTGAGGACCACTATTCAACCTACCCCACACACCATCTAAGTATATCAACAGTGAGAAAGGGTGATGGGAAGCCCACAAAGATCAGGAAGATACATAAAAAATATCCAATACTGAGATGTTTTAGAAGCTGTTTTTGTTTTGCTTTGCCTTTTATGATTATGTCACTAAAGCAAGGGCGCTCCTTGTGTTTTCTAATTACAACTTAACATCAAATATTAAGTGTACAGAAAACATAAGTGTATAATGGGAAGCTAGGGATCCAACTGTGACTTGAACTTTGCATGGCGTATTATTATTCTAAAAGTAGTTTGGGCATTAGAAGTCTCTTCAAATTATAATATTACTATCTTTCTGTGGTTGAAGACAAAACTGTGCTCTTTTTTACCTCTTAAAATGAATCACGTAAGATTTTTAGTCAAGCATAATAAAATACCTATAAAATAAGTCAGCTGACAACAACCATATTTTCTATTCTAAAACATACATGAGAGACCGTCAGAAGGTGGAAGAGGGTCGGTCAGCAGAGTATCCTCCAGATCGAGCTGGCAGTTTGAGACCAAAAAACAATACACACCACTCCATACCCTTCACGGTTTTACTCAGAGTAACTTACAGGAGAGATTACAGGGACAAACAATTGCCATGCTGAGCAGCCGGTCTCTGCCACTATTCTCCACCCAGCCTGGACCTTAATCCCCACCTTTATAGAGCATGGGGCAGGCTGGAGAGGGCAGCTAACAAAAGTGGCATCGTCTGTGTGCCAGAGGCTGTTAGCTCTTGAAGGGGCTTCTGTGCACCGGTCATCACAGGGAAGATCAGAATGAGCCTTTGAGCATTTTGATCAGGGTACATATTAACCTTTAATGAGGCCTGAAACATGTAGCTCCTCGTGACGGTGGTCATTTTACAGGCCTGAGTGAGATGGAGAGTCAATGATGGAGTCCTACACTCCACACCCAACATCTTTATGGCCTATACAATGTTTCGGAGCCATTCTTCTGCGATGACTAGAGCCAGATGTCAGCAGATAACTTGCATCCTTATGCCACAGCAGCAATATAAACAGCTACATGAGATTAACTAATACCACCCCAGCTTTTCACTATTCCTCGTTCTTGAGGAATAAGGGTGATGGACTGCTCTAGCTACTTCCTCCTGAAAAGGGGTGCAGATCAGGATTTCGAAAATGAAACCGCCTTGCATCCAATTGCAGATATTGCCTAGTGCAAAGTTGAGCCTCAGTTCTTTGTCCAGCCATTATTTTGGAGCTCTCAGGTATGGTTTTAGACTGTATTTTATCCCACACTTCATAACAAGGTAAATTAGGCCAGTTCGGTGAAACAGTGGTCCCGTAACAGGAACTGGTCCAACAGGAAGGCTTTCAAAGTCAGCCCTGTAGTATGCGAGCCCTCAGGTAGAAAAATAGTCAGATATGCAAGGTAACCAGAAGAATAGAGGATCCAGCTTAGTTTTAAAAGTAAACAATAAACATTCATGGACAATTAGTCACAACTAGAATTTAGCACCCACAAGGGTGTGTTACTGAAATATTTTTTTTTCCTCTCTAAACTCACCCTCATCTTATCAAAGGCAGCCAGTAAGTAAGACTAACGTGTTTGTCAAACAAGTCCAGTTTTAATGAGCTTGACCTAATTATTTCCTTAAATGCAGTAAGAATAGTGACTGGCCATATGAAAGTTAAATGCCTATTAAAGGATTTGTTGGGCATGTAATGATGGCACTTAAGATATTTTAAATCTAATCCTAATAAAACTTCAAGAAATTTCAAAAAAAAAAAATAGTGACTGGCCATTTAGGTTCTTTTAAAATCAGCTTTCCTGGAGCTTCTCATAAGGAATTTCAGATTGAGACTTTAAGAGCCTGTCAAGGCGAAGAACCTCATATATGGATGGGCAGAAAACTACTGAGTTACCTGTAATCTACTGTCATTTCCCAGGTCCCATTTAGTTTCTTTATAGGCCAAATCAGACTACTGAACAGACTTTAAGCAGGCATGATTACTGCCACCCCTCTTCCTATTATTTAACGATGGCAGTAATCTTGTTACACCCCCCCCCCAGGTTATACTGTTTTACCTTTATTGCCCCCCCCCCCCCAAGCATCATAAACTGTATAGGTTCCCATTTGGAATGACCCCACAATGAGGCATTTACTATCTGGATATGCAACCTGAATTCATCTGCCATTTTAGTTAGATCCAGGTCCTGTAGAACATCTCTGCCCCAAATACACTCAGAAATGGGGGAAATATGCACTAGAAAATAGTGGGAAGGAAGCCTGTTGAGCTGTAGGTAGAGAGTAGCTTGACCTTGATCATTTGTCCCCCATAACCATCAACAGGCTTCATTTCTCCCCCTAATTTTGAAGAGTTTCCCTAGATAAGAGTGCAGACAGCTCCACTGTCTATTCGAGTTAGTGTGGTCTGTTAGTAGGAGACCAATATGTGGTTAACTCAACATGGGACCTCCAATCACTCCCTATTGCATGCACTAGAGGGCAATGTTGGCTTAACCCCTAGTCTCTAGGGATAGGGGGTAACCACCCCTGAAATTCCTCCATTAGCAGGGAGGCACTTGGTGACATACCTGGCTGTTTGAGCCTTCCTTCAAGTAGAAGTTTCCCCTAGGTAATGCCTGCCATGGGCTTAGCAAGACTGAATTGGGTTGTATTTTTCCCTTTGGGGTCCCAGATAGATCTTGCTGCAATTATTTAGGAAAGACCTTAATGGGCCTTTTTTTCTTTTTTTTTTCATTTTATCATTGGCAAGATCCTTTGTTTTTCCCCGTTTATCGACCCATTCACTTCCCTTATAGCAGATTATTTTGGTTTCACTTAAGGCAGCTACCATAGCTGTTACGGTAGCAATGGGTCAGTTAACCACAAGGATAGATAAGCAAGCCCTGTACCATGTTCCCGGGGGCCAGCTGTAAGGTCTGGTCTTTCATGCCAAAGAAAATAATTCTTCACCTTGGCCTCTAAAATGTTGGGCATAAGTGGCATGTTTCATTCTCAGTTCACCTATAATTTCTTGAACTTCTTCCAGAGAAGTCCAGAAAAATGGGGGGGAGGGAACAACCCTTTGTTAGACCAGGTTATAGTAATGCTAGTGTTTATCCAATCAATCACATTAGCTGAGCACCCCTGATTCTTGCCTGTGCCTCCCACGTGGCAGGTTGAGCATTGACAGAGGGCATTTCTGACTTCCCAAACCTGTTCAGAAGACCATATCTCCCCATACCCAGAGTCCTAACATCTGTGCTGCCTCCCCTTCTTGGGCCTTTTGCTTAAACAGGCTGGTTAGCTCCACTAATTCAGTAGCAGAATATTCCCTCAGTCATTTTCTTACTGGTGGGAATTTCTTCTAGGTCATTCCAGGCTCACAAGTGGCTGGGTCTTTGTCTGAATCACAGGGCATGCCTGGAACTCATCCTCCTCCATGCTTCAGGCCCTCAACTTTCCCCAGATAGAGCAGCCCTCACTTTAGTGCCACAGTCTGCACCCACGCGTCCCTGCCATTCCACATGCTGTCATTTCTAAGCGTTCCTCTTGCTGCCAGACTCCCCTAGACATAATGTTTCTCACCAGTAGCACACACAGCTCACACAGCCTTTCTGAAAGCCAATGCTTCTCTAGTCTGTTCCAGTTTTTTCCTTACTCAAAATATCCTTCCCAAAACATCTGGTGACACACAGATCAATGGCCAATCCGCTCCTGTGAATGTTTGTTCACTTTCCCTTTCCCATTTCCTTTCCCCATCATTTCAGATAGGAAATCTAACCATCCCTTGGGCATCTTGGGGGCATCCTAATGCCTGTACACTGGTCCCAAATGCTCAAAATACCTGGTCAGGTGTCCCCATGTGGAGGCTGCTGGCCAGCTAGAGATATTGCCCAACGCAGACAATGAGTGTTCTCCCCAGTACATTCCCTTGCTTGTGCTGATGAGGTTTTGGGGTGATGGTGGGGTGGTCTGGAGCCAACAGCCAAGAATGAATTCCTGAAGACCTCTTTGGTGCAAAATGATGATTTTATTCCAGCATGGGTTAGGACCCCTTAGGCTAAAAGAGCTGTTCCGGAATTATGAAGAATGGCTGGTTTTATACCATAGAGCTGGGGAGGTACAGTCAAAAGGGAGGCCTCCAGAGGGACTTTGATAAGCTAAAGAGGACTCCTAAAATACCTGGGGCCTTGCTATTGTCCAGCTAAGGTTGTTTTTCCTCTAGTAAGGCAACAACATTTGGAAAGTAGGGGGTTCCTGGAGAAACATTACACTCTGTATTTGCCTCAGTGTTTGTCAATGAGCTGCAGGGTATGAGGAAATTTAATTCTACCTGCAATTTCTTTCTTGCCTTCACTCCCCATATCACTATTGAGGGGTAATGTTGGGGCTCCAGGAAACAAAGTCTATAGTCATCTGGAGATCGGGCTATTGATAAGATTTTTTTTTTTGGTAATTTACCAAGACATTTGTAAACTGATGGAGATCTGTGTTCTGTATGACTGCCATCTCTATCAGCCATTTGTTTTCCTTCCTCTCCTTTATCCTGGGGCATCGGGTAGTGCCTGACGAATATCACACATAACCCACCAGGTAGGGGTGTGGAGGAGGAAGGGAGAAGTGTGCTAGCTTGTATTTTGCCATCAATTTGCCTCAAGCTCCCTCATCAATAGAGGCCTTGCTTTTGGTCTCTGGCCTGGTTCACCAATTGTGAGGAGGTAGAAGAGGGTCAGTAATGTAGTCTCCAAACTGAGAAGGCACCTTGAGACTGAAAAACAATGCAAGCTACTTTGTACCTTTTCCAGTTTTATTCAGAGTAACATACTTACAGGAGAGATCCTGTAGACAAACAATCTCCACTCTAAGCAGCCACTCTCTGGCGATACCCTTCACACAGTCTGGCCCTCAACCTCCACCTTTATGAAAGCACAGCACAGCGTGGTGAGGTCACAGAGGAGCTATCTAAAGTGGTGTCATCTGTGGTCCCGAGGCTCTCTACTAATTAGCTAAAGTGGGGCCTTCTGTGCACCAGGCATCCCCGGGAAGATCAGAACAAGTCTTCCAGCATTTTCATCAGGGCACACATCAAACCTCCAAGGGGCCTGAAATACATAGCTCCATGTGAGGGAGGTCATCTCATGGGCCTGAACAAGATAGAGGGCCAAAGATGGAGTCAGTGTGGTCAGCACTCCTACAGAGATGAAATTAACATTGATGATAGCCTGATATTAAATCATAGATGTTTTGTAAAATACCTTACATTTCCCAACTCTCGTACTTTTAAGACTTCATGAGCACAGAGAAGCACTTCCTAAATTGGCTGCTCTGTACCTTCTTTTTGTACAGTTGTAGTCATTGCTTTCCCCCTCATTCTCTCAGTGCAGTCAAATTAGAATATTCTCTCCTACTTTTCAGGCTCTCCAAGGAGGATAAGACAGGTTTGTCTGGCTTGTCTGTCCGTAAGCTTCCATGGTCTTTGACTGATCTACTTGAACAGAGGAATTAAATAAATTATGGGAAGGCAGAACTATGCTGTGGATGAGTCAGAAAGTTTGGGTTTATATCTTGATTTGGGTTGGCATCAGCTGTGAGACCCTGACAAAAATCCTCTCAGATCCTTAGTCTTCTTAGCCATAAAATGGGGATAATAGTTGTTATCTAGGGTTATTGACTACATGGAATGTATAAAGCACAGTGCACAGCACCAAACACTATGGGCATTTTTGTCACTGTATTAATTCTATCCCTCGGACATTGTTTAATATGTAATTTTATTCAAGTATTTTGAAGGAACTGAGATGTCATTTAAGAACAATTTAGTGTCTAGTTACTCTGTGTGCTGCCCTTTGAAAGTTTTCATTCATCTGTGTAGAGTTTCTATTAGAAAATACACACCCATTAAAAACAATTTAATATCATCTAAGAGAACATATATAAATATAGCTGATATAAATTTAGCTACTCTTTTAAAGAGCTGAATATACTTTAAAGGATTTATAAAAAAACAGGACTAATAAAAAGAGGATTTATAAAAATAATAATTTTCAGTGACTGAAAAAACCTGAATTTTGAGCATGAATCAAATAAAATTTTAGTATAAAGTGAGAAACTAGATAATAAAGACTCTCTTAGGGTCAGGGCAGATGAATTCAGCAATCCAGGCTGGATGCTATCACTGGTAACACTTTGAAACCTCTACATCCCTATGGTTTATATATTTGTACATACCTGTAAGGCTCAAAATTACCTGCAAGTACAATGAAAGGATATGAAAATTGCTATACAAAAAAAAAGTTTTTAAAAAACAAAGCTGTGGCTTTGCTATATTAAAGATAGACTGTCTGTTTACATTGGGTTAGCATACATGACTGTGTAATTGAAGCCAGGTGTATTGTATTCAAAGTATTAACTATAAAATATAAAATAGGGGTTCCTGAGTGACTTGGTTGAGGTTTGGACTCTTAATTTCAGCTCAGGTCATGATCCCAGGGTCACGAGATTGAACCCCATGTGCAAGCTTGGAATTCTCTCTCTCTCCTTCTGCCCCTCCCCCACTTGTACATGCGTACACAAGTATGTGACCTCTCTCTAAAATAAAAAAAATAAAAAAAAAAACATGGGGTGCCTGGGTGGCTCAGTCGGTTAAGCCTCCGACTTCGGCTTAGGTCATGATCTCAGGGTTCGTGGGTTTGAGCCCCGTGTCAGGCCCCGTGCTAACAGCTCAGAGCCTGGAGCCTGCTTCAGATTCTGTATCTCCCTCCTCTCTCTCTGACCCTCCTCTGCTCACAGTGTCTCTCTTTCTCTCAGAAATAAATGGAAAATTTAAAAAATTTAAAAAATAATACATATAAGATAAATAAAATATAAATATATGCATATAAATGTAAACATTTCTATTTTCATATTCTTTTCTCATTTTGATGGTATAAATTTTAAAAACAAAGGAAAAGTGAAACTCTTGGTAATCCAAACACTTCTAATTATCATATACATATTGAAAAAAAATCTTTCTCTGACACTAACACACACAATACAGAATATTACAGGCCTAATGAAAAAAAATCTATGTAGTTAATTTTTCAGCCTTTACTGAAAAGATTGCAAGAGGCCAATTTTGACTAACAACTCTTAAAATATACTGAAGTTACTTTAATTTTAGAACCTCTGACTTGCTAGGAAGTAATCTGGCATTCAGAGATTCATCTATTAGAGCCCCCAAATAACACCTCTTCTATGACTTCATAAGGCGTCCTAAGCCTTTAATGACAGATGATTTTCTAAAATAACTAATACCTTTGGTTTTAAAATAAAAATGACAACTTGCTGGCATTGCCCTGTGAAGAGTACAGTATCCCAAAATTACATAAAGAAAGAGAAGCCCAAATTAAGCTATTAGTCCCTGGTGAAAATTTAATGAAGCTGGCATAGGTAACACTTACTTTAGAAGCACAATTTTTGACTTAATAATTTCTTATCCCTAAAATCTCTAATTATTTGAACAGTTTCTGTAAAAGAGCCACTTGTGTGAGAAGACTTAGACAAAGCTATGAATTTTTTTCATCAGCAGGAGCGAGAGAGATTTATGTTCTCCTAAAGAGTTGGAAAACAGGCAAGCAAAATCCCCTATCTTCTGTAATGATGCCCTTCTACTTATTAACAGCCATGGGAGACAGTAGGCCATCAGTCTAGAGGTGAATTTTATGTACTTCATCACATAAGGGAGGGTAAATTAAGGCAATGTTTGGTTAATTTTAGCCTTGCAAGTTAAAAAAAAAAAAACAAACAAAAAACCACACACAACAACTCCACAGCAGTAACGCAACACAGTTAGGTACTGAAATTCCTGACCCAAACTAAGAAGCATAAATCATTATGCCACGTCAAAGTTCTTTCTGAAAATATCTGTCAATGTTCCTCCTAGAAGGCCAGCTCTGGTTAGATATTTTGAACATTAAGGTGGAAAAATAGATGCTGGAGCCTATTGAGATGGGGGAAGGTAGAGGTGCACATTTTCTAGTGAAAGGCTGGACCATCCAAATATATTTCCATTAAACTGCTGGATCAGGAACTATATCTCAGGCCATGTTCATCATGGCAGCATACGTAAGCTGCTATCCTGATGACAGACATGTATGAACACAGCAGAGCAGGAGATAGATATCTCAATAGAATAAGCCTTGGTTTATGAGCATAATTTTTTTTTTTTTTTACAAATAGTTTATTGTCAAATTAGTTTCCACATAACACTCAGTGCTCATCCCCACAAGTGTCCTCCTCCATGCCCATCCCCCCTCCCCCCNATGTACCTTGACTGCACATTCTTACTGGGATGCATTCTAAGAAAAAATAATCTACAAAAGTCTTCTAAAATTTCTTTTAATAGTAATATTGGTATTGTTTTTAAAAACATTTCTTTATATTGTAAGATAAAAGATAAGGGGACAGAGGTAAAGAATTAGGTAAAAACGCTGTAGCATTAAGATTCAACTGAAAATACCAATATGAACTCATGTTTGTTTTTTGTTTTTTTTTCCACAAATAGTTTATTGTCAAATTAGTTTCCACATAACACTCAGTGCTCATCCCCACAAGTGTCCTCCTCCATGCCCATCCCCCCTCCCCCCCACATCCATCAGTCCTCAGTTTTTGTCAGCATTCAAGAGTCTCAGTTTATGAGCATAATTAATTTCGGAAACATGCTTGTAATCTAAAGCACTTGTATATCAAAGTGAATTTTAGCATAAGAAATAATGAAAACTTAATGATTCATTCCACAACCCAAAAATATTCATATAAAAATGATTACAATACTGTAATGAATAAAAAATAATATAGAAACTACAAAATATAAAGAAAAATAAACAAATTACCCTGCGCTTACCTTTGAAAAACCTTTGTGGCTGGTGTGAGGGAGATAAGAGAGAGGAGGGTTATTGTGTAGGATGACTTTCACTATCACTAACAGAATCACTGCTATCTATTGGCTCAATGGAATCTTTACCTGCATCTCAGCCATTGTATACACTTGCACGAATGTTGACTATAGTACAGTATTTAAAACTTTTATCATAAACTGTATTTAATGCAACTGGCAATAAGGCAGAAGAGGAAAGGGTCTATATCTGCAGGCAGCCTGACCTAGAAGGAAGCCAAGCATTCCTAACTTTACTCTTCTATGGAAAAGAAAAGGACTCTCCATAGGTTCTTTGAAGTGACAAAAAATACACTAGTGTCAGTTGTAGGCACCTTCCGACATTCTGAAAAATCACTGACTTCTGCCAAACACCGTGTCCTGAGACTGAGCATCTGAGCATGGGAGACAATCACCCACAATCCCACAGCAAGAGAGAGTGAGAAAGAAGAACCATTGCCTCAGTTGTGACCATGCAAAGCTCGGCATCACATACTACTTGTATTAGAAGACATTGCTCATTGACCAAGTTAAAATTTGTTAGAAGATTGCTCATCTTGTGGAACACTCCCAGAACAAGTTACTCACAATCCAAGGTTTTACTGTATAAGAAAATAGACTGAAATATATGTAAAACACATTTGTGAGCACTTTGAAAACACATGGTCTCATTTGGATAATTTTTTTTTGTTTGTTTACATCAACTATTCTTTTGTATCTTTGGTCTAATAATTTTATTTTGCATTCCGTCATGCACCAATAGGTTTGACTACCTGCCTTGGGTCATGTATGATTCTACATTCTGAGCATATACGAGTGAATGAGACAAATGAGGCCCTTGCCCCTTACAGGAAAATAAACATACAAATAAATGAACTCATTCAGTTGTCATCATTTATATAAAAGAAATAGAGTTCTTAGACAAAGAGTAGTTGGGGAAACTCTTTTAAAAGGGATGTTTGGGAAAGTTCTCCGGCATGCCAGTATGGGAGCAAGGGTGTAAAACAGGGTGGGGATTAAGTGAAGAAATGGCTAGTAGATTTCTGGGATGAAGAGGAAAGCATCTTGGCAACAATGAAGAAACCAAAAGAGGTGAGTATATCTGGGAAGTTGTGAGGGTGAGGGAAAATGGTGGCGAATACTAGAGAGAGATTCAGGATTCAAATCCGAAGGGCGAGATAAGCCAAATTAAGGTATTTGTACTTCATTACAGTAGCATTTATTATAATAGACTTATGATGATATATATTATGACAGTATTCTGCTTCGAGTAAGCAGTTAATTTTTCAAAGGTTTCAAAGTTTTCATTTCTTAAGTAGTTGCAAAATGGAGTTGCTTTAAAAAATTTGTTTTATTTTTCATAAATTTCAAAAAAATGACTGTATAAACCTCAGAAATAGCACTTTTAAGGAAAATGCAGGAGAAGTTGGGAATTCCTGAGCAAGGTGTTCTGGTGGTTCTTTGAGGAAAGACAAGTTGATAGCAGGGGAGGACACGGTTGAGAAAGCTGTAGGCTTTTCCAGAGGGGAGCATTCACTTTTACTTCGTGCTCTATTCCTTTCCTTCTCTACCCTTTCACACACATTATACGGTCAAGATTCACAGAGGGATAAGCACGGTTTGAGCAGAGCTTTTGAAAACAATGGACATTCTGTTTTGAAACATCCTTAGAGTTATTCTCAGGAATATTTGTAATGAAAGGAAATTGTCATCTACTCAGAATATGTTCAGAGAGTAGACACTACACCACCCCCTACAGCACTCTCGCACTCTTTTTCCATCACAGCATAGTTATACATGGAGTCAGAAGGTTCTGGGCGGTGTGCAGACAGACACTGGCCACTAACACATCACTGCAAGCAGCCATGCCCCATGGCACAAAAGAAGACATGTTTGGTCACTGGAATTAGTGTGTAGAGGGTACCTATTGAGTATACTGAACCTGACCCAGCAATGTTTCAAAACACGGAATGAAGAGTTAGTGGATGCAGGTATTTATGTTTCCTGTAAGTACTAAAGAAAAGATGGAGTAGGGAATACGATTTCAGTCAGCTTACTGAAATTTTAATATAGTGCGTAAGAGTTATAACGTATTCCGATACCTTATTAGCTAGAGATATCAAAGTAGCTTTACACAGGCATTTCCATTTGGTGAGGGGGAAGGGGATTTTTCTTAGATTTTTCTTAGATTAAATAATCTAAGGAAGAACTAGGGAGCAAATGTTGTCTACATATGATCTACAAATCAGTGTCTGTTTCAGCCTATTAGGAAATTATTCCAATGTTGTTTTTCCTAGAAAAGTTTCTCATTTTCTTCTATATTTGATTTCTTGAAACATGGTGAGTATACTTTGTCTATGAGAATATTTTCTTCTCTCATAATTGCATTAAAAGGTAATGTTTGAAAAATAAATTGAATAGTTGAAGAAAAGGATGCAGTCTTTTCTGATAACAAGTTTTTGAAACAATGTCCATTTGCCTTCAAGATTGAAAATAATTTTACATTAGCAGCATAACTTCCAGTGTGGTTTGCTGGAATGTTTGATTAGCAGGAAATATCTGTTTGCTAGATTTGTATTTCTGGAATGGTACGTCAGTATTTACATTAACAATAAATGATGGCAATCACTTCCATTACTCTTGCATTAACTCTTTCACACTGTTTCCCTACCACTTTATGACAACCTTTACCCCACTTCTAGAATAATCTAAAGTGACATGACTGGTATTGTGTTCTTACTTCAGTGATGGCAAGGAGATGATTTAGTGGAACTGTCTCCATCCGGCACATGCAGAGCCCAGGGAGACAAAAGTTTCCCCAGGTGCTAAATAAGTCACAGAAACTGTAAGAAACTCATACTCTGGATCCTAAACTTCATATGAATATTTGTCCTAAATCTGATCTGTGAACATTCCTGAAGTAAGAGGATTATTGTTTTCCCATTCTCCTTTTACGGCTGTCCATCTCCCACTTGAACTGCCTCCTTATAACTGTCCTTTTCACTCATCTTAACTCTTACTATGATGCATTGTCTCAGGGAAGGAAAATCTCTGTCACACAAAGGAATATTTCAGCATATTGGTGTTGGTTTTTAGAAAGTGAATTGCTCTAAAGACTCAGTTTAAAAACTCTTCCTGCAATGTGAGTGACCAATTATCTGCTTTTAATGAACTTGAAAGAGGATCCGAATAAATTCCTCGATGACAGATCATTAGAAATATTTACAATGTATCACCATGTAACTCTGGCATATAATTCTGAAGGAATTTAAAGAATTGAGGAATATTGTTCTAACAAAAATCCTTTTATTCCCATAATTTTGATTTACATGAATGCATTTCTCAGCATTTATGCCTTCTGCCTCAAAGAAAACTGAAAGGAAAAATAGGAATGACATTGATCCTGAACCAGTTTCAGTTTTTTTATTTAATTAAAAACATTTTAATGTTTATTTATTTTTATGTGAGAGAGAGACAGAGTGTGAGTGGGAGAGGAGCAGAGGAAAACACAGAATCCAAAGCAGCCCCCAGGCTCTGAGCTGTCAGCACAGAGCCCAATGTGGGGCTCAAACTCACAAACCATGAGATCATGACCTGAGCCAAAGTTGGATGCTTAACCAAATGAGCCACCAAGGCACCCCTAAAATTTTTAATGTTTATTTATTTTTGAGAGAGAGAGAGAGAAGAGAGGGAGAGAGAATGAGAGAATATGAGTAGGGGAGGGGCAGAGAGAAGGGGACAGAGGATCCCAGCCAGGCTTCACATGAACAGCCCAAAGTAGGGCTTGAACTCATGAACATGGATACCATGACCTGAACCTTAGTCAGGTGCTTAACCAACTGAGTCACCCACGTGCTCCACTAAAACTGTTTCATTTTAAGAAGAAACCCACTTACGTCAAAACCACTTGCAGTAAGAAATTATATTTTATGTTAAACATTACCCTATTAAAACTTGTTTCCTATTTATGTTGTTTTGATTAATTGTATATTTTTACTACTGTAAATGTAACTTAATTGTGAAAATATATTTTAACACTTAGGGCATCATAGTCACAGGAAATTCTACTATTGCTAGTACTATTTTTCTCATGTAGCAAAATATGCTAAGATGATCAGCAAAAGACTTTAAAGCATAGGTTTATATTACATAAAGATAAGACTACAGAGAGTTTGGAATGAAATAACAATTCAAAAAGATAGAGATCATTCTTTGAATTTAAATAACATTTAAATTAACATTTAAACAGTTAAAATTTTCAACTGTTGAAAGAGCTTGTTTATGTATCATTTGAAAGGATGAGGTTGTGACCATGTCACCAACTGCAAAGGCAGTAGGAGTTCATCACATTTCAGAGTGATGTAGCAGTTGCTTTTAAGTATTTACAATATACCAGAAGTCACATCCTTTGCTGTCATTTAAAATAATTATGAGGAGTATCTGGGTGGCTCAGTCAGTTAAGTGTCTGACTTCAGCTCAGGTCATGATCTCATGGTTTGTGAGTTCAAGTCTCCAGTCAGGCTCTGAACTGACAATTCAGAGCCCGGAGCCTGCCTTGGATTCTGTGTCTCCCTCTCTTTCTGCCCCTCCCCCTGCTCATACAGTCTCTTTCTCTCAAAACGAAAATAAACATTAAAAAAATTAAAGAATAGTGATTTGAACAGTTTTGACTAGAAGGCAGGTTTATGCAGCTAGGAGCCAATGTCCTGCGAAGCCAGTCCCATGTCCCCAATCCTCATTTTCCTACTGTTCTTCCCCCTCGTCACTTCTACTTTAGTGATACTATGTTCCTTGTTATTCTTCTGACTTCCTCGACAAGGCCCTGCCTCTGACATTTGCACTGCATACTGGCTCTACCTGAAATACTGTCTCCAGATGTCTCTTGTCTTGTTCTGTCCCTTCCTTCAACTCATTGCCATCTACTCAGTGTGGACTACCCCTGTCTGCTATATAAAAGTGCACCCCTCTCAGCTTCAACTCTATCCTGCTTTATTTTTTCCCACACCACACAGTGCCTTTAACACACAATGTAACTGAATTACTCATTAAATTTTTAATCCCTACCTCCTCTAGCATCCAAGCCCAAGAAATCAGAGATTTTCCTCCCCTCTTTTACTCACTGCTTTATCTTTAGCACCTAAAACGATACCTGGAATTTAGTAGGCATCCAATAAAAGGTGTTGCATGGAAGAATATAGGCAAGCTGTTTCCCAGATTCATGACCTGTATGTCAAAGTCTTCCTTACAAGGAAATGACAAAACCTCTTATAAATTTAATTTTCAAGACATTTTCTTGTCACTGTCAGCAGGAATAATGGGAGTCTATCATAATGAATTAAGGAACCAAGAAATTAAGCCATTCTTATTCCTTATTAGTCATTTGTTACAGATGTAACTGAGCTTCACTGCTAATAAGAACATAAAGAAACTTATATTCATTTCTTTATTCAATCTTTCAGATAATTAGAAAATATTTATTCAGCAACTGTTGGCTAGTATTGGTACAAAGGTAAATAGGAATCTGCCCCTGTCCCTAAGGATAACAGTCTAGTAAAATAGAGCACTTCTTGTTTTTCAAATGTATATTTCTTCAAAATGTTTTTTAATTAAAAACAAATAGTTCTAGGGGAGCCTGAATGGTTCAGTCAGTTGAGTGTCAGACTCTTTATTTCAGCTCAGGTCATGATTTCACAGTCTGTGGGATCAAGCCCCATGTAGGGCTCTGTGCTGACAGCGTGAAGCCTGCTTGGTATTCTTTCTCTCCCTCTCTCTCTGCCCCTCCCTCCTTGCTCTCTCTCTCTCTCCATCAAAATAAACAAACTTACAAAAAGTACACCTTTAACAAAATAGTTCTACCCACATTCATCTACAAATTCAATGTATTCCACACTGGGAATTTCATGGAATTTGATGAGGAAATCATACAGTGACATGAAAGAACAAAAGGCCAAGAATAACCAATATATTTTGGAACAGAAGGAAAACTCTGTCTCAAGAAGCCCTACATTTAATATTAAGACTTACTATAAAGTTGCAGTAATTAAAATTTTGGTATTGGTAGAGGGATAGACAAGTATAATAATGAAACACAATGGAGATCCCTGACTATATAGAATCTTGTTATGTGACAGAAATGGCATTACATATTAGTGAAGAGGACCTGACTAATTATTAGAGTTCACTCAGGACATGGCTAGATTATTAAAAATATTGTTTAAAATGTTGCTCTGATTATGAAGAAAAACTACCTTTTAACCCAAACATAGACATTCCAGATGGCCTAAAGACTCAAACTTAAAAGCAAAAATTCAGTAATATTTAGAAGAAAATTTAAGAGACTGCATTTGTAATTTTATGACATGGAAAATTTTTCTTTCAAAGAAGACTACCGAAAAACAGTAACATAAAAGAAAAGACTGACTTACTTTACCAAAGCTATCTTAAATAAATATAAAAAATAAGAAGGCACAGAATGGAAAGATATATTTTCCTCATATACAAGGAATCAAAAATGATTATTTATAATATGTAGTTTATATCAATAAAAATTCCACCCCGATCAATAAATGGATAAAGCATAAATGGAGAGACTAAGTGATCCAAGGGACCAATGAACAAATGAAAAATGTTTATGCTCAGAAATGAACATGAATATTCAAATTAAACCAAATTAAAAAAAGAAAACAAAAGCAAAGCATGTCATATTCATTAGCTTGTCAAAGATGCAAAAGTCTGATAATGCCAAGTGTTGGGGAAAATGTGAAATAAATCTCATATAATGTTTATTGGAAGATAAATTGGTCAAATGAGATGGGCAATTTGGAAATATGTAATAAGTGTTCAAAAGTTTTGGCTTAGCAACTTATTAGTATATACCAGGGATAGACTCTTGCACTGGTGTACAAGGAACCATATGTAGGCAAGCTCATTATACCTTCCTAATACAAGTGCTATGTTAGAAATAACCAATCAATAAGAGATTACATGAATGGTGTCTTATTTTCACATAGAACAGCATAAAGCAACGAATTAAGTGAATTCAATCCATTATGTGTTGAAATCATTAAGTCATTGAATAAAAGCAAGTCAGAGAAATGAGGACCGCATGACGCCCTTTACAAAACACCCTTTATAAAGCACACATTTCAATGCTATGTTACTTATGGTTACACATATATGCAGTGAAAGCAGACAGTTGAAAACTACCACCAATTGCCCCCAGTTCCAGACGTTCATAAATGCCAAACGCAAAATATGGTTTATATGTTTGCATTTTCTGGGTAGTTATTTAATCAAGTTATTGCAATAATCTAAAAGACATGTACAGCCATTTATCTCTTGGAAATTGTACCCATTAGCATGGTTTTAGTTAACGTCTATAAATTTATCCCCCTTTCTCGACTCTGTCTCTCTCTCCCAGATGCTTCTTTGGATATCAGAGCTGTGAGTCATGGTAGTTCCCTAGACAGTCCACTTGGGTGCCCGGCAGTCACTTAAACCTAACACGTGAAGGACTGAACTCATCTTTTCTCCCAGCCCTCCCTCCATGCCCGCCTCAGGATCCTCTCTCAGAGAATGGTTCAGACATCTAACACATTACTGGGAGCAGGAGAGAACACCATCCCTATCTCTTTCTTTTTCCTCCATCCCCACATCTAATCCACAAAGTACTCTCAGCCCCACTTGTCAAATATTTATGTCAGCCTTCCTTCTCTCTCCATGACAAATGTGAACCATGCCCAGGCCCCCTTATCTTTGGCCCAGATTATTGCCACATTTTCCTAACTACCCATCTTCTCTCTGCAATCCAGCTAACAAGCAAATCTAACTGAGTAAATCCCAAAGGCAATGCTTCTAATCAGCAAATCTGCCTTTGACATTACCCCCCAGCTTAAAATCTTAAACAGTGCACACTGGTCCTTAGGATAAAGGTCAGCCATCTCAATAGGGTTACAAAGTCCTTTATAATATGTTTGCCTCCTTCCTTCTCCCCACTTCTCATCGTTCTTTCCTCTTCTTAGCGCTCCAGCTCAAGTCTACTTCTTTCATGCCTTCCTTGTTCACCTCATCCTTGTTTCCTCATCTTCCTCCACGTTTTTCCAGCTAACTTTGGCCCACGGTTCAGGTCTCATTGTATGTATTTGTTCCTTCTAATCCCCAGGCCTGAATCTCATAGCCCTGTTTTGTGCTGTTATAGAAGCCACCACGTTAAGACCCCACAGGTCATGCACTGCATAACGCTAGGGGGCGCTATTCACACCACAGTTTATGTGAACGCCGGTCCTGGGGTTGTGCGCTGTGGTAGCCCTGTGTATAATGTCTCCATCACAGTTCTAACCCCACTGTAATTTACAGGACTTGTCTTTCTCACCGTCCTACTAAGTAGACAAGAGACATCACATCTGAAACCAATACATAATAAAAATAAAAAACCAAAAAAACCAAAACTTTAAAAAATTAAAAAAAAAAAAAAAAACAACGCGACTCTTTACTCACCTGCCAGATTATTACTCACGGAAAGAAGCATAGAAAGTGCAGGTCACTTAAAAAACGGAGTATTTTCATCCAAGAGAGAATCTTTCCTGAAAAATAATAAAATACCTAAGCAATGTAATGTAAGCTCCGTGACAGCAGAGTTTGTTTTGTTTTGTCTTGTTTTCTTATTGGTGCACTGCTGATGCCCCTGCTCCTAGAATAGTGCCTCATACGTAAAAAACCCCTGAAAATATGTTCTCTGAATGAATGAAGGAGTCATGTCACTCTATGATAATGGTACTGGTCCATCCTTGAAACTGGGTTGAGGGCCCATGAAGAACAGAGCTAGGTAAGCATTTGCATTGCTGCCTTGTGTTAAATTAGTGGTTCCTCTACCCTTGTCAGGTTAAGAAGCTGCAATTTATTAGCATCAGGCAGCTTTTTAAATTTCTTTAATTCATTTGGGAACAGGCAGGGAAAAGAAGAAAAAAAATTGTGGGGCATAGAATCACCAAAAAGGTAAATGGACCCTATGGACTGACTGATTTTTTAACAAATATAACATTTATACAACATTTTACAGACTCTGAGAACTTCCACATACATTATCTCCTCTGCTAGGCACCAGGGAAGGTAGAGACTGAGCGGTCATTTCCTTCCTGTCAAGATAAGACAGAATCTCTCTAATTCTAAATAGAGTTCCTGTCAAAAATTTCTTTTACAACTCAAAGGTCATAAATTAAAAGCTAATCGTTGAGAACTGTTTCTTATCTCTCAATTGTGTTTATTTTAAAGGAAGTTTTCTGTTGGTTAGAGGGGGAAAAAAAAAAAAAAGAAAAACAAAGAAACGTTTCTAGAACTGGGTTGCCCGCTTTAAGTTTCAGAAATTCTTTTCCATGTAACCCTGGGATTCCATGAAATTGTGTTGAGATTCATGAATGTATTAACCAAGATGGGCTACCTTTAGCTAAAGGTATCTATCTATCTTTAGATATTTTAGGGGCAATTATGATTTCTTTCAGATTTTTCATTGAAAGTATCACTGAATCCAGTTTTCCCTCCCCCCCCCCCACTATAAACTACATATTTACATTCAATCTATGGTGATGCATTTGTTTCCAACTGCAACTAAAATCTAAACCAAGAATAATGTAACTTCTTGGTTAAGTTTCTATTTTTATAATTGTTTTTAATATTTATTTACTTTTGAGAGAGACAGATGAGCAGGGAAGGGGCAGAGAGAGAGAGAGAGGGAGACAGAGTCTGAAAGAGGCTTCAGGCTCTGAGCTGTCAGCACAGAATCCACGCAGGCCTCAAACTCACAAACTGTGAGATCGTGACTTGAACCAAAGTTGGATGGCCAATCCACTGAGCCACCCCAGTGCCCCAAGTTTCTATTTTTAAACATGTTTAAGTGATGTGACTTTAAGCATTGGAAAAGTCCTGGGTTGGTCTTCTCCTTTACCAGCACCCACACTGGTATATGTTACTTTCTGTTAAGTAGTCGTTTTTAACAAGTAGATCCTGAAGAATGGATTTCTTTTAAGTGGGGTGCACTGCATCTAACAGTTCAGTGATGGATTATATGTTTGGGGAAATATGATCTTTCTAGTTATGCCACAATTTAGTTCACATTCAATAATAATTCACTCAGTGTATTTGATCTTGGCATAATTTGGAGAGATAAATGGGCTATGTTTCAATGCCAGCTTAAACAAATCCTATTGATATTTATCTGCTGCCTCTGATAAAATGTGTCTCGTGGCTGGATGATAGAACGTCACAGTGTCAGACTAGTTTTATTGGCTTTTAAATTGTGCTACCCCAGACTAACTGGTGCCTTACATAAAAATCGTTTCTCAGAGCACCCCCTGTAGCACAAGCATTGTTGATGAGATTGGGCAATGAAGCCATTTACCGATGATGCAAGTTGATATAGTCTTCACTACTGTCCATAATTATGATAAATGAAAATATGTTTCTTTTTCGTAGCCTTCATGAAAAAACTGCATAATATTGAAGTAGACACTTGCCTCCTTAATTCATTTACTTCTATGGTACATTGTACTGAAGTAATTTCTAAAGCTTTATTCAGCTAAATATTCCAGCTGTATTCACTGACAGAGATTTGTATACTGAATCTGGTATCAGATCTTCAATTTCTATATTACCACATCTCCCTGAAAGGTTAATTTGGCCATCAATATAATTAAAGCTCAAATTAACTCTCTCCCAGCTGAATATCGTTTCAGTTACAGAAGGCCAAAGACAATTGCTTATAGGAAGTTGCCATCACATAGCAGCTATTCTTGATGACATTTGGAGGGGTAACTAATGGGCTTTTAACTCAGAAGCTGACTTTACACCAAAAGACCTTCAACAGAGCCCTCCTCCCAGCTTTCTTCTGAGGACAAATACCTTCAGAGAAGCAGGGCAGCCCAGGATCCAGCCCTGGTGTCAAGAATGAGAAGTTCCTGGGGCCACAGTGATGAACCATGTCTCCAGCGCTGGGTGAGGAGCCTGGGGAAAGGATAAGGAAGAATGGAAGAGAAAACCTTAGAACTCTTAACATTTCAATTGCTTTTAATTCCCCAAGCCAATTACACAGAGGGGAGGCATACTTCTGTTGTTACTTTTTTATTTTTGCTTGTTTAACCCACAGCTCCAACTCTTTGCTAGGGAAGAAAGGAGAGAAAAAGAACTTAATAGATAAGCAATAAAGAAACTAGACTTCTTAATTTTCCTTCCATTTCATAATCAGGTGTATGAAAAGACAATATTTATTCAACTAATTTCACAATGTGAAGAGTCAAAAGGGTGTGGATGACTTTCTTTAGCAACTGCTCACAACCACTGGAGACCATACTATGGCAAAAGCATGGCTGATTGTCAATGAGTTAGTATCTAATGTGGAAAAAGCATAGGTGTGTTTTCTTAAAAACTTAAGCCAAAATCTCATTGTGAATTTCCTGTTTAATGACACTATTTATGAAAGTTTCCTAATATAGATAATTTATGTTTTGATGTTTAAGCTCTTCTAAAATCTCCATGACATTTTATGAAATGTCTTTTAGAAACTGAACTCCAAAATAAAACAATTTGGTTTTGCTTTTGTGAGCAAAGTTATAACAAAAATCAAATATATGCTTCAATGGCTAAATACTAATGTGCTAAGGAGGTCCTACCTGCTTAAGCATCTTCCATCTAAAAATTTCAATGACTCTGATAGTTCCAGAGTTCCCACAAATAGTGGCAAAAATTGAAATATCTAGAGATTTCTGGAGAATCTCTTCCAATATTTTGCCAATGTATTGGCCCCCGTGATGAAGACACATGAAAAGAAAATCCTTGGGGCTCCTGGGTGGCTCAGTCGGTTAAGTGTCCGACTTCGGTTTAGGTCATGATCTCATGGTTCGTGGGTTCGAGTCCTGTGTTGGGCCCTGTGCTGACAGCTAGCTCAGAGCCTAGAGACTGCTTCAGATTCTGTGTCTCCCTCTCTCTCTGACCCTCCCCTGCTCACACTGTCTGTCTCTCTCTCTCTCAGAAATAAATAAAAACATTTAAAAAAATCCCTCAGTGTGAGAGGATGTCAATGTATATTCCAATGTAAATTCACAAAATGAATTTATATGTTTCGACTTTTAATATTTGTGAGATATGCATTTTACTATCACTCTTGCATTTCATTACATTCCATGAAATACATTCCAGTCTCAAAAAAAGAGATCAATGGCTCAAAAATGGTCCATTGAAAAATTAAAAAAAAAAAAAAAGTGGTGGAAGTAGAAATGTAAATCCTTCAAAGCAAAATGGAATGTAAATCTGTGTGTGCTGGGAAAAGTAAGTTTTCCAAAGCTACGTGGTATGAAAAAGTCAATAGTACTCCTTCTATATGACTTCCTAATGTAACAATATCATTAACCAGTATTTTTATATATTAAAAGTGTTTGATTCTTTGGTAATAATTACATTATATTGAAGATAAGACATACAAGATTCCTTCTACTATCAAAATTACTGTATTGGCTTCTCATTAACATAATTTTGGAAAGAATCTGTAATTATCGAGTGATAAATTGTCTCCATCAACAAACATGTGTGTCTGGGAAGGAAAATTAGGTAAATTAACAGGGACATAAGTGTTCAAATATATGACTCTCCATTGGTTTTAAATAATCATGACAACTGATACCAACTATTCTATTTCCTTTCAAATGTGTTCATGATCTCTCATTCGTAGAATAACTCTTTAAGAAAATTATTATTATCCCCATCTTAGAGAAAGAAACCAAATTCATTCCCTATTATTTAGTCTCTTTCACTATTTAGTGAGTGGAAAGTCTTATAATTATATAACATTACTCATGGTACTGAAAGAAGAGGCAAAGCCAAAATTTCTTTCAAGTTTTGCTGAATTCTAAACCATGATTCTTCCACTTCACTCTGCTACCCTTCTGCTTTAAGCCAGATCAGACTGTGCAACAGCACCTTGAATGACACACAGAGTTAGTATAATTGTTTTTTGAGTGATTTTTTAAGCTAATCAACTCTTAGCAAGACTTTTATTTCATACTTTTCCCTCTATCTTCTCCTCTCACCACTTTTTTTAAAAAATCAAAACATACTTTAACAAAGAAGTCTACCACACTTGAAGGAATCATTAACTCTAGAAATATAGAAGACAATGGTTTCAAAAACATCATGCAATGTTGACTATGTGTGTCTCTAGTGATAGATTTCATAAATTATTTTCTCACTATTATTTTTCCTGTAAGTAACCAGTGTATTTGATTTCATTCTGTATAGGTCAAGCTCTATTAGCATAGAGAAATTTACTTTGAAATAGAACTTATCCTATAATGTTTGATTATTGAAAAAATGTTTGATTATTGAAAACCCTTCTAGCTATTTCAAAAAATACTCATTGTATCAAAGTGGGTTGTTATTCTTTCTAAAAAATCTCTTCCTATAGCCATGGCAAGTAAGCAAGTTCTACACAGTTCCTAAACATGACTACAAATGATTAACAATTGTATTTCTTATTAAAATATAAAGCATTCAATTTGTCATCATCTTTCCTCCCTAAAAAGAAAAATAAACTAAACTCTTTTTTACTTTCTCATTTGAAGTAATGATACCATGGTTGGCTCAAACTTTCTATCAGTAGTTTTTTGCTTCTTTCTAGTCTGAGAAATGCATTCCCAATTAGATTTTAACTTAATTATTATAAGTGAACAGTGAGCAAATGAATTTAATTAGCAAGAATCTTAGAAAATATTCAGAGAATATTTTTTAAAGAAATAGTCACATTTTCTTCTTATTACTTAAAAACATAAAAAACACAACAACTAGTAAAGCAGTGTAACATTCCTGAAAATCCACAGGACCATTGAAACATAATGTACATGGATAAATATATGTAAATATCAACATCACATCTTTTGTATAAACATTCTTAATAAAATCATAAGACATTATTGTTTTGATAATACAGATTAGTGAAAACTCAACCACACAGCATAAATATTTGTGCAATTTATATAAGAGAAGAAAAAATTGGGGCAAAAAGTTAATAGTAAAATTCAGAACTCCTCACTCTACCTGGATGTTTATACCATTAGACCACCCAGAAAAGGTGGTAAAAAAGAACATCATTGATTCTGCAAAAGAATTCTGCTGAGTTTGAGATCTTTCATTATTTCTTTGGGATGAAAAATGATAGCAGAAAAGCCAAATTAAATGCTACAAAAAGTTGATAATGTGCTCATTACCATTTTTTTCTCACAGTGATTTATTCTTGAATCTGTAATACAAAAGTATAATGAGATTTTTCCAGAATTACAGGCAAAAATGTTCTGAGACAGAAAATACTCGCATTTGCTTCTCTAATTAACAAGAAAAAATAAACATAGTATTATCCTGGAAATTAACATGCTGAAGCAACACTACTATCTAAATACTACTATTCAACCCATTTTCAAGATCCAGGGCAGAACACTTTCAAATACTTACTTTGGTGTTATTCCCAATTTGGAAATACATGGTACTGTTTTAAAAATGGAGTATTTCATAGATATTCTATAATTATCTAAAAAAGATATCTGGATAGATTCAGAATCAGTTCTTTTAAACTCTTGTCTAAGAGTTGTTATTTGACTTTTGTCTCCACATGGTTCACAAATGGTAGTTGGATGGAAAAGTAGTATATTATGTAACTGATTGTATTAGAACCTATAGGATAAGCAAGGAGTATTTGAAAATGTCTTTCTCCCCAAGGGAGATTTTAATAACTCCCTTCAGGAGAATCAAAATTTATCAAGAGGAAAGTGATTCTTAAAGGAATGTGTTGGTTTGAAGGGTTCACTAATCAACATTTATATGTTGACTGCCCATATATATGTCAGGACTATGCTAGAAAAAAGAAACAGAAGACATTGTTCCTATTCCCCAAGAGATTACAATTCAGTGGGAAGAGAAGATGTGTGCACAAATAAGTGGGATACAAGGACAAAGCAGTAGAAATTGTAATAAAGCTTCCAAAGAAAAGCAACCCAGGAACTCACTGAAGCTCCTTTGCAGCTGGGACAATTAGGAGAGCTCCCTGTGGTTGTCAAAGCCGAAGGGCAATGTGGCGTTTGTATAAATAGTTCTATAGGAGGAGAATTGCTGGCTGAGGACATTGTGTAAGCAACAAAAGATCTACCTGAGATGGGAATACGTAAAAACAAGATCACCACCAAGTGGGGTTTCAGGACAAATAACGGGGTCATAATGGATTGGATCAATCAGCAGAAAGAAAATCTGGAATTGGGGTTAGGATCCAATAATGTAACAAATATAATATACCCAGCAGAGTATCAGGAATAATTGCTCTATTCTAAATGGGAAGTGAAGGTGTATTACATTCATTACTACTCTTAAGTATCATTTGCCCTTGCTGAAGTGGTCCCTGGTCTAAAAATGTTTGAGAATCACCATTACAGAAAATAAATTCAGAATCACTTATGAATACTTTGTTGGACAGCTTCAGTAAAACATAAAATTTATAAATTAGGCTGGCTTTGCTCTTTCCATTATCATGTTTCTTAATTGCGTCTATTTCTAGGGATATCCACAAGTCTAAGTAGTTTCTTGCTGGGATGAAAAAAGGAAATTGGCTCCATTCAAATCGGTGAACTTTCTTGGAAATTCATAATTCCAGCAAGTGCAATTCAAAGAGAACATCCTTAAACACCATACTGCGGGGTCACTAAGCACTGTAAGCCCCAACCTTCCCATTTGAAGCAATATGACACAATGCAAATATGAAGAAATATATGTCAATAGACTCCTCACGTGTCATATCCATAAAGGTGTGCTTCTCTCGTCTTGTTGCAAAAGCACTGTTAATCGAATTCTATGTTCCAGTTGTAAGACTTTCCATGCTGATTTCATCTAATATTCATAGGAAGCTTACACGGTACATCATACTATGAAACTTGTTTTGCAAAAGTGGAAACCAAGGCAGAAAAAGGTGAACTAAATGATCCACATTCATATGTTAGTAAGCAGTGGGTTCAAGAGAGCAAAGTTGTAAGTTCATTTTTCTACATGAAATGTAAAATAATATTTGTCTCTTGAATTAATTTAACACAATACAAGTATTGTTATTATGATGTGTTCTTTTAATGCTCTAGGGTCTAAGTAGTACCGTGCTCCCAGTAGGCCCTAGGCCCTCAGTGGATGATTTTCTTTGCATGTTATGCTGTATCTATTTGGGAAAATCCTCCTAAAGATTATGGCTCACTGGAATAGACTCCAATGGAAAAAAAAAAAAAAAAAAGCCTAGTAGAGGTCAATTATTAAACTAGGACAGGATAAATATGGTATAAGATGTGCCTACTCTTTGCTATTCTACGTGTGTTTTATAATTTCACATATTATAAACAGATTCTCTACTCATTTAAAAATATACAGATACTCAAACTTCACTCATTGTATCTGAAAGAAACTGAATAGATCAATATAAAAGTGCCTTATTTTGCTCAAAAAGCTATACAAGCTTAGCAAATTGCAGTTCTTGACTAGTCATTACTTATAAGTCAGACACGTTGATTATTCTCTCTCTCTCACACACACACACACACACACACACACACACACTCTGACTCACTGAAAAGGAAGGAAACATATGTTTGGATGAAGTACTTTGCGCTTTTCAATAAAATGTTGAAACTACACGTTGTAAGCTAGATACTGAATTTGTGCTGTCTTTCTTACCTACGTGCATGCAAAGTACTTGCGTATTGGAAAAATATAATTGACTTTGGGAAATACAGTGGTAGCTCAGCGCCCAGCAAAGACAACACCCAGGGGAACTGCCTTATCTCTGTGTGCCACTGCCTCCACTATTAGCAGCTTAAGAGGAAGAGCCCAGCTTTTGTGCATGTCTGAGTGTGGTCAGAACACTGCGCTTGGCCCTCTCGGTAACAGACATCTAACTAGTCGTGTCATTCAACTTGATATTTTACCTACAGGGTGACTTCTGGTTTTGACAGCTCAAAAGCATTTCTAGTCTCCACGCTGTCTCTCATATTCCCCTCTTACATGCAGAATACAGAGGATAGATTTATCTTCAGACAATGAGGTTGACAAGCACCTTCAACTTTCAGCTAACCAGGGAAAGAAACAGCTAAGCTTATTCTCCCCATATATGAAGCTCAGCCTTGCTGTGATTTTCACAGTATCATAAAGCTAGTCAAAGCACTCAAGAAATAAAATGTTCAAATACGGATGATCAGAGAATCTCAGAAATTTAGAACCATGAGATATCATATAGCTCATATAGACCAACTCCTTCATTTCTCAGGGAAAGAAACTCACTCTCAGAGAAGTGGAGTGGCTTTGCTTTCCCCACGATGTGAATGAATAGCATGGATGGAGCTGGATTCCTGTATTCTGCCTGAGGGTCCTCTCCTCTCCCCAGCTGCTTCTCACTTTGTGCACAATGTCACTAAGGAAGTATGTCTAGTGCTAGCAGTCACTGCTTTTTCTTCCTTCCCAATGTGTTGTGACAGACAGTTCTGGAAAAAGTGAGGATCACTGAGAGAGTGAGACACAGGTGCCTTCTGGCCCTCCATAGTTGCGTCATGTCAGTGTAGGACAGTCCCATTTTAGGGGTACATTTCTGTCTCCCCATTTAAGTCTTCCAATTTATGTACCAAGTTGACATTGCATTCCTCAGGTCAGGACTTGAGAGGACAGCATTGGTATTTTTGTCTGTTTGTCCTTGCTCTAAAGTTTAGGCCATGTAGGGGTCATTCTGAATTTGAGCGGATATTAGAGTGAAATATGAGAGCAGGAGAACACTTTGCCAGATGAATCTGTATTTAATTAGGCAGTCAAGCCAATCTAATTCTGACATTTGACAGTTTAGCTTTCTGATATTGAGTGGCAATTTGTGAGGTAAAGCATTTATTAAAAATTAGCATAAAGGCCAAACTGCGATATTCACTTTTAAGGTAACGGACAGTAATATTGTGGGATCTAATCCCAATGGCATTATAATTATCATAAAAATGATACCAACTTTATCACCTGAACTTTACCCATACTTCAAAAAGATTCTGTAATAGAAAATTAGATAGATGATTTTTAAATAAAAGGAAAGTATACTCCAAAAAATCATCTTTTTAAGTTTGATTGGAAAATTGCATAGGAAAATTTCAAATGTAAAAATGAGTTCACAGCAAACAAAACCCACTTATATAATTTTATGGTATTCATTCACTATATATACTTTGTTTTAATATCCATTTAATTCTGTTTGGTATTTCACCTTTCTATACCAGAATTTTTTATACTAACATCTATGTTAAGTATCAAAGAAAGCCTGTATCAATTTACCCAGTAGGAGATACTATTAGCTCCTTTTTGTGGATAGTTATCAAACAAATTGAAATTAAAACAATGAAACATCATTTTATATCTACAAAATTCATATAACATATTCTGGTTGGTATATGTTGAAATTGTTATACTTCAAAATACAGCAAAATCTTGGATTGTGAGTAACTGTGCAAACATTTCAAGTAAACTTTTACTTGATAAACCAGAGATGTCTTGCAATACGAGTCGTACGTGAAGCAGAATCTCACATGATCACAACTGAGCCAATGGTTCTTCTCTCTCCCTATCTCTCTCTCTTTCTGTCTCTTCCCTATTCCCCCACTCCTTCCCTCAATGCAGAATTGTGGGTGATTGTCTCCCATGCTCAGGTGCTTGGTCTCAGGCCATGGTGTTTGGCAGAAATCAATGATTTTTCAGAGTATTGGAAGGTGCTCACAATTGGCACTAGTGTATTCTGTCACTTCAAAGCACCTATGGACAGTCTGTTGCTTTTCCATATAAGATTAAGCTTAGAACTGCTTTGCTTCATTTTAGGCCATTAGACAGGTTAAAGTTGCATGAAAAGAGAGAGATTCCACTGAGCCAATAGATAGCAGTGATTCTATTAGTGATAGTGAAAGTCATCCTACACAATAACCCTCCTCTCTCTCATCTCCCTTACAGCAGCCATGAAGGTTTTCAAAGTTAAGTGCAGGTTAACTTATTTATTTTTCCTTATACTTTGTATTTTCTTTATTATTTTGTATTATATTACATTATTTTAATAATTTTTATATGATTATTTTTGGGTTGTAGAATGAATCATATGAGTTTCCATTATTTCTTATGGGGAATCACTTTGATATACAAGTGCTTGGATTGCAAGCATGTTTCTGCAACAACTTATGCTCACAAACAAGTATTTTACTGCATATGGTTTAATTATGAAGTCATTAAGCTCAGAAATATTTCACATTGAGCTCTAAAACATTTTAGTAGCTCTCTTTGACCTGTAATATCATCCCCTTCAGGTTTGGCAAAAATGTATATATGAGATTTTTATTAAAAACTTTTTCTAATATCAAAACTGGATATTGCTAATTATCTAACAATGCTGGAATGAGTTAAATTATGGCAAGCAACTGTTGACATAGTACATAGTCATTAGAAATATATTTTTAAAAACCAGGTGGAAATATAAAAAAAACATTTATAATATTATGTTTAAAAATAGAATATATGCTGTTTAGAAGTATGCCTCCCCCCTAGGGGCACCTAGGTGGCTCAATTGGTTATACATTCGGCTTCAGCTCAGGTCATGATCTCATGGTTCATGAGTTCAAGCCCTGCACTGGGCTGATGTCAGAGCAGAGCCTGCTTCAGATCCTCTGTTTCCCTCTCCCAGCTCCTTCCCAACTCCCTTTCTCTTAAAAATAAATAAACATTAAAAAATTTTTAATTCAAAAAATAATAAAGAGGGGCGCCTGGGTGGCTTAGTCGGTTAAGCGTCCGACTTTTCGCTTAGGTCTTGATCTCTCGGTTCGTGGGTTCGGGCCCCGCGTCGGGCTCTGTGCTGACTGCCAGCTCAGAGCCTGGAGCCTATTTCAGAGTCTGTATCTCCCTCTCTCTCTGACCCTCCCCTGCTCACGCTGTCTCTCTCTCTCTCCTAGAAATAAATAAAAATATTTAAAAAAATAATAATAAAGAAAAGTATGTTTCCTTCAGCATGAGGAAAACTGAAGGGAAAGATAGAAAATGAATACTATTGGCTTCTGCTCCATGGCCTTGTGTTGCTTTTGTCATATTGCTTAGATCAGTTAAAAACTTGATATCTCTGATATTACAAGCAATATGTAAGATGTGAAATAAAAGTTCATATTTCAAAAGAAATATCAAGGAACTTTCTAAAAAATGAAAGATTAAAGCAATCACTTCCAAAATCATGGAATTCAGAATGAATCTCTATAAAAAGACAAATAACATAAACAAAGTCATAACTATAAAAGGTACAAAATAACTCACAGATCAAATGAAACAATATTTTGATTTTTTTCAGAATGCCAGTGACATTTTTATAGGTGGACAATAATATTATGTAAATAGTTTCTAAACTGATACTTGCATATTCAGTTTGTATGTGATATTCATTTCTCATTTCTCTATCCTGAAGTCATTTTAAAAAAGCACTTTGCGCTAACCCAACTGATTAATCTTTAGATTTCTATCCTCTCAGCATATATTATCACTTTTTGCTATCTTCAAACTATGATGAAATTATTGAAGTATTTCAAATAAAGCTTTAGAAAGTCTATTCAACAAATTAGCAATTCATGTTCTCATGGGAACAAATATTCAGTTATCCAATTCAAGAAAGAAGTACTTAAAAAGTTTGTTTTTTTTTTTTGCAATAAGGACTTAGAGAAAAGTATGTACTTACGTTCGTCACATATTACAGGTAAGGGTTACTGTAACACATTGCATTGGTACCTCAGCTATGTAGCTTTTGAAATTGATGTTAAATGAAAAACAACATTCTAAGATAGCTTTTACTAAAAGTCCCTGGAGACTTTGTGGGATTTGAGAATAAAAGGAATCTGTGTATTACTTCTGAGGTAGACATTCAAGAAACAGGGACAAGACTCCAAAGAGGAAATGATTGCAGGTTAGGTTATGTGGGTATCTGGTCATATGGGGTCTCAAACAAGTTCCCAGAGATTTCCTGGAAGGATCTCTGCACCGCCAGGAGTGGCCGAGGAGAAACAAGGACAGCATTGAGGGAGTCATGCTACCAAGAATGAATGACGTCTTACTGGTAACATCCGATGAGTGATAAGCAAGTTCCAAATAAGCCAATGGATGCTTCTGAAAATGCTAATTTGAGTGGATGTCATTTAGAGCCTCGTCACTGTTTCCTAGTTCCCACAACACTCAAAACCGTGAATAAGAACCCAGCAAATATAGAGAAGATCCCCAAATTGGCCAAGATAAAGTTGTCACCTTGACAGCGCACAATAAAAGCTTGTTGAGTGAATAAAGACTATAGATGGCCCATCCTCCTTTGAGAAGTTAGTTCAACTTTAATGTTAATTAGGGGGAAATTTCTGCCAAAAGTTTGCAGAAAATCCATAATGTGGTACTTAAAAGAAAGATTACAGCATCCCTTTTAGAGATTTTATAAGGATAAGTGATCAGATTTTTCAAAGCAAAGATGCAACAGAAAAGAAAAAGAAAAAAGTCTAAAGTAAAGCAACCCACACTAAAAAATAGAAAAGAAAAAATAAGAAAAGATGTGGAGAAATTTAAATAAGATTTAACTTCTAACTATTCAGTGTCATGAAATTATGATTATTATAATAATAAAATTATTACAGAATTATTTTAATATTTCATAGAAAATGCCAAATTGGACATCATTTTCATTGCAAAGGAAGAATTTTTTCTTTCCCATCCTCTGTACTAAAAACTCCATAGCTTAGTTATCTTACCATCAGAGAAGCACTAGTGGAATCAAAGGATTTCTGAATTAGAACAGAGTGCCTTCACTTCTGTTTCCCAAGTACATTCACTTTTGTTTCCCAAGTGCACAGCTTTCCGGGCCCTCTCCTGAGAATTCTGACTTAGTGGGTTTGGAATAAGTCAGGGAACTTATACTTTCAACAAGCACAAGTACACCAGGTGATCCTCATCAGGACAAAATTTTGGAAAATAGGGTAACTTTTAGCCCAGTACCATTTCTTCAGAGAGGAAGAGAACAAATCCAAAGGTCATATGACCAGTAAGTCAACTGAGATGTGCAGGATCCCCTGCAAGGCCATGTGACTTCATAGTAGCTTTCAACTATGAGCTCAGTAAGAGTTTCAGATGGTTTCCACAAAAATACCAGATAAATCTGGTAAAAATATATGAAACAAATAATAAAAAGCACATAGATTTGAATTTATAAAATCTATGTTAAAACACATTTTGGGGGTGCCTGGGTGGCTCAGTCAGTTAAGTGTCTGGTGCTTGATTTTGACTCAGGTCATGATCCTACAGTCCTGAGATCAGGCTCCACACTCAAGATTCTCACTTTCCTTCTCCCCCAGCCTTTCCCCTACTCACACTCTCACAGCACACACTCTCTCTCTTTCTCTCTCTTAAAAAAATTTGTTTTACAACAGAGCACTCTTTTCATGCCTGTGTCACGTAATCATGCAATAAAAAAGTTATTTAGTTAAAAAGGTATTTATATATGTGTATATATTTTAAATATATATTTAAGTATATTAAATATTTATATTATAGTTAATATGTAAATAACATATTTATAATACATAACAGTATGGTCTATAATATAATACATAATATATATTATAATTTGAATATATTATATTTAAATAAGTATTTATAGCAATACCAGGATATTTAGTTCAAAGTCAGACATCTGAGACTTCAGCCTTTGGATCTCTCTAATGGTTTCATGAGGATAACTAACTGCCGGAGAAAGGAGTCAAGGTATTGGAAAAAACAGATTAAGAAGTTGCAGAATAGAGGTCCCTATTATTCTATTATGCCACGAAAAGTTCCACTTGTATATATTTTATATATCAGTCTTTAAAACTCAATTTTATGTAAACGTTTTTGTAACTTACACCCATTAGGAACTATTGCATTGCAGCTAGGCTAACCACAGAGACAGGTATTTCAATCTTCAGTAGTTAAATCCAAAGCAATTTAACTTCCTCATAAATGCAAGTAAATAGTAGATGGGAGAGATATCATCATATTCTCCCCAAACTGGAATATTTTAAAATAAGGTTTCTATCTAAGAAGCATCCAAAATCAACCAAAAAAAATGATGAAAACCAATCTAATAATCTAGATGGCATACTCATTACCTTATCCTACCCTATCTATATGTGCTGACTACCCATCTCTTACTGCCTGGAATTAAGTATTGTGAATTTGTTGGGTAGAGAAGAATGATGACACAGCGCTTTGAGATTGAACTATTTCTTTAATCCATGAAGCAAATAACTATCGTAATAGGTACTACATGATAATGAGTTTCCTAAAGAGAGTCCCCAGCGGTGCTTCACATCAGCATAGTACGACTTAAGAACATCGAGTAGGGGTTGGTAGTTGGCCCAATGAGCTTATTCTCAACACAAAGCCACAACTTCACTCTTCAACTAAATCGATTTTATAACTAGAAGTCAACTTTCGAAGAGACTGCATATTTTGAATATTTTTAAATGATAGCTTGCTACACCTATTTGGATCACGCTTTTCTGTTTTCTTATTCTTTTATTATTTTTTATCTCCTCCTCCCCCTAAAGTCAACAAGACTTGCTGTCAATTAGCTTTGAGAATTGTCACAAAAGTTCTGTGAAAGATGAATGGCAGTGGTAATACTGGTTTTTGGATTTCTAGTTGCCTTGTCAGATCTTACAGTGCCATCATCAATGACTGTGTATTTTTTCAGGTATGTATGGTGGTTTTGAAAGACAAACACATCAGCGTGGACTTGATTTCCTATGTAAGATAAAACTAGGTGGCTCTTAAGTAGGATCTTATGCAGAAACGCAGTTTAAGATTTGGCTTCTGGTTATAACAACAGAAAATGACCCTGGTTAATTTAAGTCACAGAATAATTCACTGAAACTATATCACAGGTGCTAGTAGAATAGACTGTCATTTCTTATTAGATTAGAATCTTAGTGATCATTCATTTACATTCAGAAAAGACCTATGGTTAAGAGAACTCTAAAAAGTATACCAAACCCTTGTGGACTTCTGACTGTATTTATTTCAAATAATCTGAGAGGGGAAAAAAAATCTGATCTGATTTTGCTATTTTGTCCAAAAAACCTCAGGTGCTTCATGAGCACTTACTATGAGTTACTTTTAACTTCGTGAAATTAAAATTTGATTCATTAAACTTTATTATTTCACAAATAATGTGTTATTCACCTTATCCCTAGAGAAGCATGGAATAATATTGATTTGATGAGTGCATTTAAAAAAATAACTGTTGAATTGCACTACATTAAATAAATTGAAATATTACCCTGGAAGACACATAGCTGTAGAGTTCAAATTAAATGCAATAGAACAGTACTGACACGGGTCGAAGACAATGGCTCTCTTCCACTATATTATGTAGCCTCCTCATTGGTGAAGGAGAGAGTAATTCCAAATTGGAAATGGCTGAATTCTCAGGGAGACTTGAAGAAATTTCAGGAGGTAGCTTGGCAGAGGGAGAGAGAACAGAAGGATTGCAAGTGGTATGGTGTAGCATAATTTTTCTTGAGGGGTATAATTAGAGGTACATCTAGAAACACAGAGACCAAATATAGGTGGATCACATTGAAATCACAAAGGAATTTGTTGGAAGAATGTCACAGATTCTCATAGAATGAATAATAATATCATAAACAGGCTCAAAAATGATCTAGGACCAAGAAAGTCTGGACAAAAGGAATCAGCAAGGAAATATAAAAAATAAAACAGTATCATTAGGAAGATCATGCTATGCTAGAGCCTGCTGGTTACTTGGTGTGAATCATTGGACTATACTGCCCGAGTACATAACTTCTAAATAGACTTTGCTTTTTTATATCACTTGCTCAAGACTCCAAGTGGTGAGTAGGAACATTTGGTTGGTAGAACATAGGTTACCACCTATTTCTCAGCTGCCAGAGGGAGGGAAGAGACATTAACTCTCCATTTGTTATACTAAACTCACATAATGTGAGATTCCTTCAAAAAATGATGAGTTCAACTGCTGAGCAATGAAAACTAAGTTATTATGTCTGGAGTGAAATCTTAACCAGAGTTAGCTTTCTGTAGGGTACATTACAGAGTGAAGAAACCAGTCGCATAGAATCTGGCTTGGAAACCATTGGTGGGCTGGGCAATGAGAATGCGAAACCGTCCAATGGTACTACTTTGGGGCTGGGGTAGTCTTAGCTTCACCTGGGTATGGCAAAACTAGGAAGGCTTCACCGACCTTCTACATAAACTAAGAGACAAAGAGAATGGAAGCTGCATTTTGGTAGGAACACTGTTGTACTTTCTCTTGGTATTCCTGGGAATTTACTATATGTGATATTTTATCACTCCAGATTTCCCACCTGGATATCAGTAAGATATACATTGAGGGAAAACTTTAGAAGAAAGGTACATGGTGAACTCTGTTTCTTTTGTCTTCTATTTGTGTGGTATTCAAGGTTAGTGTTTCCCTCAAACTAATGAGGAGGCAGGGCTCTCACTGGAAATTTCTACCTTAAAAATGCCAGCTCTCATTTTCAGGATGAAAAGAGTACAGAATATAAGAGGAAAAAATATCAATCACAAACACACACACAAAGTGAAATACAAGCATCAGTGACAAGAAAAGATTTACAAAGATGTCACCATCCGTGCTGGCTAATTGAGCTGCTGCCACTATTTAAAAAATACTGCATAAAGCCTGTCAAATGCTTAGGACCCAGCTTGAGGCATATTGGTTGAATTGGACTGACTTGGATTTATAAGGGATTATAATCCATATTTTCATATGATACTTTGGGCTTTGAAGTTCATTATTAATTTTCACTAATACATTTTTCTATTACTCAAGAGTTGAATATTATTTAAACAACAAGAATAAGCCCCTGTATCTACAGCCTGACCTTTTTATTTATTTTTAGATTCATTCTTTTTATTGTGACATTGATTTAGGACACATACTAAAAAAAAAAAAAAATGAAGAGGTGAGACATCACAAAGGCAGTCCCATTTTAGAAATTTAGATTGGTTATTTTAAATTTCATTCAGCGAAGAGATCTTTTTTATACATGACCATGTACTGGGTATAAACCATTTTAGTTACTGGTTAATTTTAGGAGAGTTTTAGAAGAAATAGTATATTGATTGCTGAGAAATTTTACTTTGAAATTATTCATTTCTTACTTAAACTAATATCTTCTGGTAGAGGGTAAAAGACTTGTGTCCCTATTGATGTTACCACATGTGAGAGAGTCTGCATCCCTAATAAAGTATGATTAAGCCCCGATGCTAAGTATGACATTACAATTTGACACTGTTTGATCATGTTTACCATAAGAATTATTTATAATAAGTTTAAAATTATTGAATATGAACCCATATGCCTAGACTTCTACTTGATAAGAGCTTTAATTGCATTAATTCATTGAATAACCTTCATAACTACCATCTGAGGAAGCTATTATTAATGTTAGTATTGTTTCTATTTCAAGGATAAGGAAAGGGAAGTATGGTAGTTTAAGGAACTTTCCCAAAGTGTTACAGCCAATAAATCCTGGTCTACTAGACTTAGACTGTGCTCCTCACTGCTATAGATACACATCCATATGGAAAGACTACGGGAAGTAGCCTTGACACTGCTGTTTCAGACCTGACTAGACTAACGGAGGGTAGACGTATTTAGGATAGGTCATTTATACTTCCATGCCTGTTTTCTCATATATTTCACCAGGTCTTGATCTCTGCAGTGGCCGTGCTAAAAGGAGGTACTTCCAGTAACGTTAGTAAATGGCTGATTATTTACCCTATAATATAAATTATTCTAACTAAATTAAACCTGGCAGTTCAACACATGTTTTAAAATAATGTTATTAGCTTGGGTCCTGTGGCGAATCTAGAGTACAGTCTGATTAAGCTACTTTTAGAACTTGCTAACGCATCTTCGTCGTCATCAGAACTGCTGATCACTCTTTTACATAATGAAACTCGCGTTTCTGCGCAGGGCCGAGAGAATTTGAAAGGAGCTAATGGAAAACCCATCCCACTGAAGTGCTTTAATGGCTTTATTTCTAACAAAATCTACAATTACATTCATTCTTATTTGAAGAAAAAAATAGGTCTTTTTTAAAAATCTGGGGCTTTAACAAAGGGCCTGATTTCTAACAAAAAGAGCATTATATGTTTGATAATTTTCCAGCCGACTAACTATATTTTGTTGAGCTTATTCAAAACTTATTTTAAAAATCTAGGGGAACCTAGAAAAGAATATATGCCTAACAAGGCTTCTCATCAGTGCCACTGGTGACAAATAGGAAAGGAAAGGTATATACAATATACCTACCATTTGCCTAAAATTGCCATTTGCCAAGGAGTTATTTTCTAAACTTGTCAATTGCTCATCCCATCTCTAAACATTTTTAGCATGTACCTTTAATACAGGTAATTTTCAAATTTATAAATTATAGATGTGTCCAATTTTACGGAAATTTTTGTTCATTATAAAACATGCATAAATATAGAATGTTAAAAGAAAGAGATAACCCTATTATGAATAATTATTGACTTTACTTTTAATTATACAAAAGCAAAAAGTCTTTTGGTTGTCGCTATAAATAGTGTGGTCAAGTTTAAAATGTTTGCTAATCAAACTGTCTACTTAACAGCATGAATTGCTGGAAAAGACAATGCATATACTTAGGATGACACTTTTCATTAACAGTGGTACAGAAAGTTCCTATTTGGATGATCTTCTTGATGATTTTAACGTTTTGGTTGACATCTTGATATATATCATTAATCACCACTGTTACTTCATGATATGATGAAGGAAGAGCTTATACAAAGAGTAGAAGAATGGCCTGCTCTACCATTTTCTTGTATTTTGCCTTTGTTTTCATTATTTGTATTAACTTCTATTTGCAACTTCCTTCCAGGGAGCTTTCTGAAGCCACAAGTCCATTTGCTGAGAATTAGTTTAGTTTAAATTAGATAAGTCTGTTTACCAGGCACACAAACACAAATTCATTATTACAGGCAGAGAGAAAAGAGACAGATGTCACTTTCCAGTCCTCTGCACAGTGGTGCAAACCCTTTACATCTTCCCTTAGGATGTTTTGAATACGTGACTATAACCTTCTGATGTAAGGACCTGGCAAGGGTACCAGTGTCCATCCAGACTGATAAATAAATAATAAATACTAATAAATAAATATTAATAAACCCTTGCTTCCTTGATTTTAAAGATAAATAATAACTGTGAATTAAATATCTAATATTCTCTTCTAGGCCCCTAAAAGGACCACTGTACCAGACTACAGAGATCCTTTTATATAACATGTATGGAGACCTAAGTTATGTGTGACACTAACGTATCCTTCCAGGAAAGACTAGAATGTAACAGGAGGTGATGATCCAGTGCATTTGTTACAACTGTGTACTTGATAATGAGATGATCTGGCTTTGGACTCTGGTTTTGCCATGTGCAGGCTATATGTCTTATGACTTAGGAGAAGTTATTAACCACTTCTTGTCTTAATTTTTGCATCTGTTATATGGGCTAATAATGCCAACTTTACACAGTTGTTCAGAGGATGAAATGAGGTAATCACGTAAAACACTGAGCGTGATATCTGGCAATGTCAGATATGACAACTAATACTTAATAATACTATGACATATAAATAATTCTTGCTTTTCAAAGGTCTACTTTTGAGGAATACACATTTGCATGCTTTGTACTTTGAAAATTTTAAATTATCATTTTATGCCGCGTTCAGATTTTGTGCATTTGCTTATTATGAATACTTAAGTTGATAAACTGTGTACAACCAATCAACTAACAATTCAGCTTAATGGGTTCACCAGTTGCATACAACTGTGGTTAGGCAATTACAATGTCTTATTGCTTCTTGACCTTACAGTGTCATTAAAATTAGTAGAAAATTGAAAGATACTATTGATAAGAAGTATAACTGTCTTTAGCTGAATAGCACTGAGATCAAACTAAACAATAAGGATGTTGAGAGTGGTGAATTTTTATAGCTAGTACATAGGATCCTTCCATATAGATCCATATGACTTTTTCTCATTCTACCTATTTATTTTATTTTACTAAATTTTATGTATCTTTGTAAGTCATATTAAATTTCTCTTAAAGAAATACAAAGCACTGTATTCAAAAATATAAATATGCTTAGTTCCTTGTGGACTAAGACCTATGAAATCATTTCTCACGGTGCCTTAAGCCTAAGATATAAGTGATTAATCAGTCAAGAAATATGTGTAAAGCAATTTACTATTTGTAAGAACAAAAGATTATAATCTGCCTAAATGTCTGTCTAGAGGGGACTGGCTAAATAAATTATGATGCATCGACACAATAGGAATTTACCACAACTGTATAAAGCAACACAGTAGTTCTTTTATGGTAAAAGCAAACAATTTCCAAGAAGTACAGGTAAATTAAAACGGCAGATTGTAGAGCATGTAATATATAACTGTAATACATAAATATATATATAACAAAAAAAATAAAGATATACTTGTTTGGTCATATGCAGACTAGCTCTGGGAGGGAATGCAAGAAACCGGCAATATTAGGTGCATCTGGAGAGGCGAACCGTAGGGCTAACAGGCAAGACTGGGGAAGGAAGGAAATATAGTTGCTCCAGGGACTGTTTTGCACCTGTGAACATGGAATCATCTGAAAGTACAGTCTATGAAAACAAATAAAAGTGAAGGAGTAGGCCAGTTGGAAGCAGAGGAAGAGGAGGAAGAATAAAAGAAGAGAGTAGAGGGGCGCCTGGGTGGCTCCATCAGTTAAGCATCCTACTTCAGCTCAGGTCATGATCTCAACATTCATGAATTCCAGCCCTTCTAGGGACTCTGTGCTGACAGCTCAGAGCCTGGGGCCTGCTTCCGATTCTGTGTCTTCCTTTCTCTCTGTTCGCCCCCCACTTGCTCTCTCTCTCTCTGTCTCTCTCAAAAATAAACAAACATTTAAAATTTTTTTTAAAAAAGAGAGAGAGTAGAAAAGTTGTTTCCACAATCACGGTTGAGCAAAAAAACAACTAAGTGGGCTGGCTCAGTTTCCTAATGATGTGATTGGATAATAAATTATCCAGAGTCCTTAACAGATTCATCTGGCCATAAATAAAGATTTTTGTTATTTTTCCTTAAATTGTTTTCAATGCCAGCAGAAATACTCAAGGTTATTAAAAAATATTGTGTACAATACAAAGGTGATAAAAATAAACAAGGAAAAGCTATGGCCACATGCGCCCAAACAAGCAAGATCATGCCTAGGAGAGCTGAAAGCGATTTTTATCTGGAATTCAAGCAAACAACCAAGACACTCCGAATCCCCCCCCCCCCCCCGCCAATTTTAGAATACTCATTTTCAGACATTTCTGAGGCCCAGAAATGTTGACTCTTCCAAGGTCACAGTCAGTGAGTCAGGAAGCTGGAAATGGACACAGGTAGTCTGACTCCAATGGACATTGGACGCACTGGTAACCACTATGTTGTAAAATGAGAATCTAGTATCCGTTTCATAAAATTACTCTGGGATTAAAAGAATTAGCACATATATATAAAGTACATACCACTCACTGGGCTTGGCTTCCTGTAGATAATCCATACATTGAAATTTTCATTTTGGAAGAGGCAAGAGAAAGAGTACAGATTTTGCATTAAAGGGACCTCTATTTGGAGCCAGTTCTGCCACTTTGTAGCTGCCTCACTTTGCACAGATTCCGGAGCCAGTTTAATAATTCCACTGCATGTTCTCAGATCATGCTGCTTTTGCAAACAACATGATACAATTCATGCTCATAATAGATATTTCCCAGACATTTAAAAAATCCAAAAGTAAATTCTGAATCATAAATGAAACATATTTTAACTCATTTGTTCAATATATATCGAGTGTCACTGTGTACCAGGCACAGCACTGAACAATAAACCAAAAGTCTCCGCCCTCGTGGAATTTAAAATCTATAGGAAGGGGAGAACCTATAAACAAAGAAAAGAAATATATAGTATATTAGACAGTAATGAGGGGCAGTGGAGAAAAATAAAACAGTGAAGAGGAATAAGATGTGTGAAAAATTAGGGGTTACTGACATTTTAGAGGCTGCTTAGGAAATGTCTCACTGAAACCTGATACTTGAATAAAGACCTGAAGTTGAAGAAACAAGACCTGTGCAATCGAGGTAAAGAGTGCCCTGGGCACAGAGAAAAGGAAGTGTGAAAGTCTGAGGCTGGCATAATGGGGAACCTCAACCTGGCCAGAATGGCTGGAACAGAAGGCTTGAGGGAACAGAGTGGGAGATATGGTAGAAATGTAATAATTACGAGCAGGCTCTTGAACACCATTGTAAGGATCCCACTTCTAATTCAAATTAAATTGAATGTCCCTAGGGGCACCTGGGTGGCTCAGTCAGTTAAGCATCGGACTTCCGCTCAGGTCATGATATCACAGTTCGTGAGTTCAAGCCCTGTGTCGGGTTCTGTGCTGACAGCTCAGAGCCTGGAGCCTGCTTCAGATTCTGTGTCTCCCTCTCTGCCCCTCCCCTGATTGCGCTCTGTTTCTCTCTCAAAAATAAACAAACATTAAAAAAGAAAAGTTTTAGAGTGCCTGGATGGCTCAGTTGGTTAAGTGTCTGCCTTTGTCTTGGGTCATGATCTCAGGGTTCATGAGTTCGAGCCCCACATCGGGCTTTCTGCTGTGCACACAGAGCCTGCTTCAGATCATCTGTCCCCCTTTCCCTCTGCCCCTCCCCCAGTTGTGCATGCACTCTCTCTCTTGCTCTCTCTCAAAAATAAATAAATAAAAACTTTAAAAAACTTAAAAAATAGTTTTAAATTGAATGCCCCTAGCAGACTGTGAATAGAGGTGTGACATAACCTAACCTTAACACAATCACCGTGGGAGCCTTGTTGAGAATTGAAGACATAGGGAGAATATGTAGGAACATTTCGCCATTACCTGAAAGACAGATGAGGAGGGAGGGTTTGGTCCCTCTTTGAATGCAGCAAAGGCTATGAGGGTGGATATATTTTTGAAACAGAGACAACAAAGTTTACTAATGGATTGGTGTGGAGAAAACGAATGAGCAGGTTTGGGCTTGAAGGGAGATGAAAATCAGTTTCAGGCACATTAAGTTTGAGATGCCTATTAGACGTCCAAGGAAGTATGTGGATTTGGCAGTTGGTAATACGTGTCGGGGGAGGTCCCAGTGGACATATAAATGTGTTAAACATAGTTCAACACTGGATATATTTCATTTTAATCCCATGCAAATTGCTCAGCCAGTCAGATGGATGTATGGCATAGCAACTCTCCCTTAAATAGAACAGTCAATTAAACAGAACATTTGACTCCCCAGTCATTTGGGGTAAATTATGAAACTAGCAATAGGAAGCTCACAAAAACATCTGGGCATCGCCATTTATGTATCAAATTGAGCCAACACTTGAGAATAAAATTCTAGTGTTTTTATGAAGGCCCTAGAATGAGTAACAAGGACATGAGGGGGTCAACTCCAGAATAACAGACTAAAGACACTGATAGTCAACCAAATGCTAAAGAAAAATCCTTCAATCCAATTAAAATTGGGAAAATCCAGCAGAAGCAATAAAATTCAGGTAATAGTTTGTTATGTAACAGGTTAATAATACAGTGATATACCAAAATGAAGTCTATTTCACACATGAGTGAGTGGTGCACACACGTGCCATCATACAGGGTGCTACACTCAAAGTGGAGGATTTCATTATGCTCCTGCAATGGTTTCAGTCCATGTGGTTCAGTTAAATCCATTTAGTATATGTTAGCTCCTATCCATGTGCAACTGCTAGTCGTATATTTCTAGTAACAGGAAGGGATCTTCCTCAGACAATTCTGCTTCTCACAACTCCACTCCCTCATGACTTCTTTCCCAAACTTTCTAAAACCCATGTGATATCATCACAGTCTCCATAACCCTTGAGCTTTTTGAACCGCTCTATTTGGAGCATCTAGAGTAGTGGTTAGCAGAGAATAGGCATTGAAGAAGCATTTCCTGAATGTATGAATGAATAAATGACTTAAAGAAAAAAAGCACACTCTACCTTCTCTTTGCAATTATCAATGAGTGTTTTCATACTAAACACCCTGACAAGTCCTGCAGTAAGGACATCCATTTTAACTTTGCCTTTACCAAGCTTCTTTAACCTCCTTATCCTTTCATCTCTTAACCTACTTACACAGAACACTTTCTGGGAAGCATCCTTTGGGGAATGCAAAAATGGGAGATGGGCTACTAATGGACTAGAAAATTAATATTTAAAAAATATCAGCCACTTTGTAATTTTAAAGTTCAATCAAAATAGCAATGGCCCAGGTTTTTTGTTACACTCTGAGTATCATCATAAAAATATTTATAAACTCTAAATACCTATGCCTCCTTCTTTACGTACATGATGCATTAGGGGTGTAAGATAAGAAGAAAATATGCATTTCTCTGACTTTATTAGGAGTCAATTACTAGTATGTTAAATCACCAATCATTAGAAGTGATTAAAGGGAGCCAAATAAGAATTGATTTGGAGTTATATAACCAAAGCCAGGCAATCACTGCAAACTCTCATCCGATTATATTTATAGTGTACAGGTAGCAGGAATTGAAGGTATTGATGACCATGATCCATTACTCTTAGCTCTTTATGTAACATCTCCTTGCTAGGTATTCAAACTAAAAGTTTGAATTGTTCTGTTCTGCAATTGAATAAATTAAAAAGTTTGGGGGGAAAGAATGAAAAAGAAAGAAGAAATAAAAAGATGTGCTATAGTTTTCAACGTCGGTATTCCCGTAGAGTAGGGATCAGGAAACTTTTTTAAGAAAGGCCAGATAGTAAATATTTTGGAATCTGTGGACCATATGGTCTCTGTTATAACTACTTGAGTATGCCAGTGTAGCATCAATGCAGCTGATGCACTGAAGAATGGATGTGAAAGTGTTTCTGTAAAATATTATCTATGCAAACAGGCAGTGGGCTGGATTTCGCACAGAGTAATAGTGCAAAACCTCTGCTAATAGTTTGCTGACCTCTGCTCTTCTGAACAAAAGCTCCCCACTCTACAGCTCTAAGCATGTGTGACAGAGCATGTGACCTCTAGTATGCTGTGCTTTAAGAGGTTCCTCAAAATCAAATAAATATATTCTTACATTTGGTCAACTTTAGGGCTCTAGGTTCTCATTATGATCTCATTATTTTAGCCATTTCTTTGGTTTAACATATTCCCACAAAGATTCTTCTTAAACACAGTAACAGATTAATACTCAATATCTCATTTATTTATTCATATGGAGAGATCATTGGTAGATGGCCTACAGATGAGTTTCATTTGGGGACTTGTTGAAGAAAATGAGGCAGAGAAAGGGCAGCTGAGGGGCAGTCAGGCCTCTCTGGAAGTCTCAGGTTACTTGAGGAAGAAGCAAGAAGGGAAGGGGTCATAAGAGACGCAGGGGTGGTGCTTGCCAACATCCTACCTCACTTGTTCATCTTCCTAAGCCTGGCCCTGGTCTTTCTATAGAATGTGGTAGTTCTCAACCCAGGAATACGGAATGTAGTTTGTAATGTATGTTTGGGGGGATGGGAGAGGAAAGGGTGAGTAGACACTCAGTTTTGGCACATGGGGGCCTTTTTCGTATTGTATGGTATATGGAGATCGCTAAATAAATGCTTGGAGCTTTGAATTCTGTCACCTCTACTTCTAAAATGTCTCATTTCTTGATCTCGTCCTATTTTATTCCTTTCTTTTCAGTTCTTTCTCCTCCCTTCTAATGAGCAAGGTGGCAGAAGGATGGGAAACACAGGGAAAGGAAGACGGTAGGATGACGGTTTGGAGAAACTGAGAAGCAGGAGCAGGAAATAGGACAGTTCTGATTTTCTTCTCGTCTCAACCTCTGTTCTGACATGCGACCCAATGACTACCTCAGGAATTAACAAGTTTAACTTAAAATATCTTAACAAGGACTCTCTTAAACATCAAAAACAATTTTATTTTTGGTTTATCTAATTTGAAGAAAGGATAGGAGCAGCCCAATGAAAACTCAGGACTAATTTTTAATGTAACTGTAATATGTATACCTAGATGTGAAAATCTGTCTGTGCTTTACCATGGGCAGTTTTCAACTTCTCAATCATTAATTTCATCATTATGCATTGGAATTTGGAAGTTCTTTTTAAAGAAGTGTCTGTTTTTGATCAAAGTAAACTATACATATACTCCCATGAATCATGTATGTTAATAAGTGCAAGTTACTAATACAAAATTCACATCATAGCAAATCAAATTTATCTTGCCCAACCGGTAGAAGCATAGAATGTTCTGTTAGTAAAATATCCTATAAGAAAATAAATGTCATTTATTTTTGGAAATGATTTAACTTTATGGAACATAATCCTATATTTATAAATATTTGGAAGATGAGTTTCTATGCTCAGCACTTCACATAGAAAATACATTACCATGAATATGAGTATTATTTATAAACAAAACATGAAAAATTAATTTAGGATGCCAATGAAAATATGATTCATAATTCTGCTATCTTTCTTATTCTCAGGTTTCTTGAATGATTTGTCATGGTGTCTGCATTACAAATATCTAGAACCAGAAACAATACAATGTGGCCCAGCAAATTAGTCCAGATTTTCATCAACTACAAATCCCTTTTCATTTGCTTGCATATGTTTCTGTTTTATTTTTAATATTTTTCTCCAGATTAAATTTCGGACTTTCCCCTCCCTGTTTTTACACAACGTAACACTTAGCATTGAGCTAAAAGAATCCATGTACTAAATACAATAACAGATCCAAGTCAATAACCCTATAATGCTCTTGACCTGGCTGATGTGATTTGAAGAAATGTGCTTTCGTTTTCTGTACAGTTTTGCTCCAGCAACTCAGAGGATAAGTAGTACCACTGAACTTTTAAGAGGAGAAACTTAGCTTTCTCTCCAAAAGCCAAACCATTTGGAAATAGAAAGGACTTAAAAAGGCCATCTCGCCCTTTCTTTATCTTAATGACACATAAAGTTAATTGTCAGATGAAGCCCCAAAGATACTTTTTGCTAAGAAAACACTCCAAAAGATGCTGGATGGATGTATATTTAAAGCCCTCCCCCCCCCCCAAAAAAAAAAGACAGAGAGGCAATAAACACAAAATGATCCTGTGAAGTCTATTACATTTCCCAATCTGGCCTCACTAGCCAGACCCCAAGAGTCTCAACAAACAGGCCATGAACATGCTCTTCTAATGACCTGATTCACCACTGTCAGCAAAGGTGACATTGAAATCATAAGAGCATTTCCATATCCTAACACCAGTGATAAAAAAAGATCCCCTTCTCTTCCACACTGACCTATTTAAACTTGTACTATGGTTTCGTTAGTATCAGGCTGCAAGCATCCCCATCTCATAATGTGTATATTGCTCATAGTGCTCACATAGTTTATCACCCAATTACTCAATGCTCTTAATGCTCCGAAGCCTCACAAATCCAATCTTACTCATGAGATTGCCCACAAGAAGCTTTCCATTTCTCAATCTTCTAAGACATTTACTTCAACATATGCACTAGTACTTAAAAATATTATGTATTTTTGTCTAAACATTTCACAACATTGAGGAGTATAAATCTCAACTTCCCAACAAATGGAAATTGCATTTGATTCAAGTTTTATCTTGAAACACATATATGTTTTGCCGTAGATTCTTTTAGTGGTTAACACATAATGTTTTAAACAGACATTTTAAAGGGGGGAAGGAGGAGGAAGAAATTTTCTTACCAATGGCTTTTTGCTGTAATTCCCTTTAGAAATGTTTGACATGACACAGATCCAGGGTGACTAATGGCAGGAAGCGTCACTGTATTTAGCGGAGGGTGGGCAAAGAGGAAAATGCTAAAGAATTCCCGGAACCATTTCCTGTTTCAGTTTGTCTGTCTCTGCAAATGGGTAGGGTTTGTTTTTTTTTCCCTTCTTTGCTCCTGGTGTTTGATTTGTATTATGTGAATCTTTGTTGTTTAACATACAGACGTTTAAAAAATTTTTTTGTTAATGTTTTATTTATTTTTTGAGAGGGAGTGTGACGGGGGAGGGGCAGAGAGAGGAGGACAGAGGATCCTAAGCCAGCTCCATGCTAACAGGCTGACAGCAGCAAGCCCAGATGCCAGGCTCAAACTCAGGAACTGAACTGTGAGATCACAATCGGAGTAGAAGTCAGATGCTCAACGGATTGAGCCACCCAGATGCCCCAACACAAAGACATTTTGAATATTATTTATGTTGATAATTTTTAAAGAGAGTTAGATTTAATTTTAACTGAAACCAAACTGCTAATTGTTATTTCCCAGTTTTCATCCACAATCTCACTGGCTAAAATGATTGATCATAAAATTTTTGAGTGGTGTACCGTCTCTATTAAGGGGAGAGAGATTTGAGAGAGCAGTATGTTCACAGATCCTTCCATTAAAATAAAAAACAATCAATGGCTTGATGTCTCAGGTTTCTAATTTGTAGATTCTGGGAACAAAGTGCTCCTAGGAACACTCAAATTGAATAAATGCATTCTTAAGTTTGCTAAAAGTTAAGCCCTGAGTTTACAGAGATATCAATCTCCTTCACAAAGAATTGATTTCACAAGGGTTGACACTTTTTCATAAGAAGCAAATTCTTTCTTGGAAATAAGCATGTGTCCTTCACCAGAGAGAAAAATAAAAGTTGGTAGAACTCCTATGCTAGTCATCTCTCTCTCTCTCTTTCTCTCTTTCCATTCATTCAGCTTTTGAGAGAAGTCATACATAAGGGTATAAGTATATCCAGAGGACATGAGTATTCTGGGCTGGATTCTAATCGGTATAGAGGAACAGGATGCCATATCTGACAATGAAGAACTTCCCATTTAAAATATAAAATTCAGTTCATTCACATTCAAATATTTACTGGGAACCTAATCAGTTCAAGGCTATGTCAGATATGCTGAAGGTACCATGTTGAACAAGAGGAACCCAATCTTGCCCTGTTAGAATTTAAGGTTTATTTTAGAGGGTGTTACTGAAACATGAAGGGCAAAAATCAACTAGCCATGGAAAACTATTTGCGCAGGATGTTGCTGGCAAGGGAACCGTATGGTAGAATCTAAGACACCCTTAGGGTAGCTGTAAGGTAGAAATGACTGCAGTATGTTGGAACAGCAGAAAGAAATCAGTGTGGCCCGAACACATGGAACAATAAAGAAGGTGTATTCTTTATTTAGAGAGTGTTTGGTGAGAGGATACTGGGGACAGACAGGAAAGCTTTCATAGTAGAAATTTCATAAAGTAAAACACGATTAAATGAAAGGTGAGTAGTTCACAGGGTAATAGAAGGGAGAGGGCATTCAGATAGAAGACACTGCTAGTCCCAGGCAGAGAAGCATGAGGCAGCAAGATACACCTTGGGAAATGCAAGTTCATCTATATAACTAGGGTGTAGTGTAGTGACAAATATAGCAAAGCAAGGCAGCAAAGAAGGGAAGGTAGGGATATCAGTTAGGATTGCTGGTAGCTTCCAATAACATGAACATAAACAACAGTGGCTTAAACACTTAGGGCTTTAGTTTTCTGACAAGAAGATTTGCAGTAAGCACTTACCAATCTTGATCCAGCAGCTTAACTATATCAAAGCTAAAGTTCAGTCTCTAGGTCAGCCCTCGTGGGATCAACATGGCTGCAGCAGCTCCAACCATGTCACCCCTACTGCATGTTAAATACACACAGCGAGGGGTTGAATGGCACAGAAAAAGCCTCTTTCTTTCATACAACTTCTTTCTTATCAGAAAGAAAACTTCTTTCATCAGAAAGAAAACATTTCAGAAAGACTCCCCTTATACTGAGGTATCATGCCCACCTTAGATGAGAAATTCAGGCTTCTTAGTACCAAGGTATCTCAGTCTGATAAGTACAGATTTTCTTAACAAGGAAGAGAGAGTGGAAATACCCACTATGGTGGCAACTAGAGTGTGTGATGGTCAGGAGCTGATGATGCAGGTCCTTAGATTTCCTTGTGCTAAGAGGTAGGCCTCCCTCTATGGGGGATGGGTGCCTGGCTGGAGCCCCAGTCTGTGATAGCATAATGGCCAGCATATTTTTTGCTCCCTTACATTTCCCATTTAAAACACTTTTGCTGGCATGTGGCTTCACTTTGTCCCTACTTCTGCCCTCTATCTCTTGGTTTTATGGATGAAATACATATTGCCTAATTTTTTTTATTGGTTTTTAAACTAATACATTCAGATCCAATAAATAAAAATCCACTGGAATTGAGTTCTAAGCAGTTTTACTGGACAGCTTTCTAATAGGCTTTTCTCTTGGGCCACAAATGTGGACACAAATATCATTTACACTACCTTATTAATCATTATGCAAACAGTGAGTCACATATGTGAATTTTTCTTTCAGAAAGAGTGAAAATGATTCTCATAGGAGAAGATAGAAAATACGAAGAGCGATATCCTATTTTGCTTTCAAAAGTGAAATACTTAATGACCTACATTTCTTATTCAACTAAGAAAAAGATACAAGGCTAACAAGTTCACTCATGATGAAAATCATTTCCTGCATTTCATTAGCTTTGCTCTTTTATGCTACATTAAGTGAAGGAGTCTAAATAAATTCCTGTTTGTTCAGAAAGATCCCTCAATTTATGCTACAGGCAATTTGGTTTCGGGTTTGCTTCTCCTTAAGAAAGAAAATAAAAGGTGATAAATTCTTATTACAAAGATCAAACTACAATTGAATGCATTGTCCATTTACTCTTTGTAGCAGTTAAGAGTTTTTTTTTTTTTTTTTTTTTAAGTATGGACTAAATGACAGTATGCTAAGTAGATGAGACCCATTATGAATTTACAAGCAACAGCTGAGTAATGCCCACTGTGAGGTCCTGGCTTGTTGAAACAACAGGAAACGGTTTTTGCAAAGTGGGAGGTGGGGTGGGAGGGTGTTTAACTTGTCAATTTAACTCCTTTACAGTGTAGATTCTACCAAAGATTTCTGGGTTCCTCTCTAGTGACCCCTCACCCAGAACATCCACATGACCAGGAATTTTTTTAACTTGTTCACCATGAGGACTCTTCCCCCTGATATCTATATCACGTTCAGTTAACATCAATCTGTATGGTTAAGAAAACACAGAGTGATAAAAAGCTAACACACATCTAGTAACATTGAAAAATGCATTTGCTGACTTTGCGTTGAATGTGAAGATTTGACTGTAGGTGAGTATCTCCTCTTTCTCCCAAATGCCACAAAAATGGCTTAAAAAATGAAAAAAACACATTTTAACTAATGAGGAAAAAGAGAAAAAAAAAGAAAATATAACTCCAGAAAAGTCTTAAGAGTAAATTTTTGAAAGCAGAGTAAGGTAGGAGAGATCATTGACAACAGAAGGAGGATGTCCAAAGCTAAGTGAGCACACAAGTGGGCTCTGATGGAAAAGGAGCTCCTTTACCTCACAAATTCCCTGAGTCTCTGTGTGTGGGAAAGAAAGTGTGGACAGTGGAAGTCAGACCTAAAGACTGACCACTCAGGGACTGTTTGAAGTCTCATAACTCCTCCAAAACAAACACACTAAAAAGAAATACAAAAGAAAAAGTTTAGTCTCTGGAGAAGTTTTCTCAGGAATCAGGGAACACAAAGAAGCATGAAGGTTTAGGATCAAAACAGGATGATAAAACTGGTCTACACACATCCCCTACTCTACCCAGAGCCCCTTTCTTCTCTTCTGCTTTTAGAATAATTGTTGCCATGTTTGTTTGCCTGGCAGAAAATTGGAAGATAGTCCGTGGGTAAAAAAAAAAACAAAATTTGAAGAGCCCAAGATAAAAGACCCCTAGATGTTTAGGAGTTGCCCAAAGACGTGTAAAAGTTCACTATAAGTGTAGCAGGCTAGTTGAATCCTGTCCCCTACCCCAGGCCTCTCTCCAACCACTTGGAATTCGTATAAGCTTCTCACACTTTGATCATATATATGTTTACTGAGGAAGTAACATACATAAGAAATCCTTGCCCATGACAAAAAGAGACCAAAACCAACAAACATTTCTAAACATAGGACCCAGCTAAAACAGATAAATCGGTCAAATATATCACATCCATAAAATAAGAACAGAAAACTATTTTGTAAAATGCAAGCAGAGAAAAACAAACTGGAAATTAAATTACAGAATAAAAAATGAATCACTACAAGTCATGAATCTCAGTAGAATAGCCCACATGACAGAGATGGAAAATAATAATAAAGAGATTAGAAAATTAGAGAATTATTTTACATGGCTCAACATCCAATTAGGAGACATTACAGAGAAAGAATAGAAGAAAGGAAAGGAAAAGATTGAATAGGTAAAACAAAACATATCTCCCATCCAAGTAGTAACCAGGCCTGAACCTGCCAAAAAAAATATCTCCCAAACTGAAGGGCTTGTGTCTTTAAAGTAAAAAAGCACAATGAATGTCCAGTAAAATTCATGACATAAAATAGCCACACAAAGGCACAGTATTATGAAGTTTCAGAACACTTGGGGTTCAAGGGTAGAATTTAAAACACTCACAAAACACATATGCATCAGACTAGTAACATTAGAATCCAAAAGACAGAATAAGAGTACTGAAAATTCTAATGAAAAAGTATTTTCAGCCTGTAATTTTCTAGCCAGTAAAGGTATCAGTCATATGGGAGGATTGGATAAAGGCATTTTCAGATCTGTAACAATCTAAAAACGTGTCTCTTATACCCTCTTTCCTAGGAAACTACGGAGGTTTTATCTTTCATAAAAAAGAAGCTAGGAAAGCAGGACAAAGAAAGAAAAGGGATTCAGAGACCACTTCTTTCCTCACAGAAGAGGAGAAAGGGTACTTGTGGCATGACTATTGTGCTATAAGCCTAACAAGCTATTAGTTTGTATTAAAGCAAGAAATAGGGGTGCCTGGGTGGCCCAGTTGGGTAAGTGACCAACTTCAGCCAACATCACGGTCTCGGGGTTTGTGATGTTTGGCCCCACTTTGGGCCTTGTGCTGACAGCTCAGAGCCTGTAGCCAGCTTCAGATTCTGTGTCTCCCTCTCTTTCTGTCCCTCCCCTGCTCACACTCTGTCTCTCTCTCCTTCAAACATATATAAAGATTTTAAAAAATTAAGCAAGAAATAGATATCAGTAGGAGACAGATTATTAGTTAAAATAAGCAAACAAAACAGAAATGAAATGTCAAGGGGACTGATAGATGATTTGAAATATTTGAGCCTTTTGAAAAGTATTGTGTAGCATTTGACAGATCTGCTAGAGCATTTGCAAAAAATAATCCATGGTAACACATAAAAAGGTAAATAGTTTGAAATATAATGTAGTAGTAATTACCTTTAATATAAAGTCATATGAGAATGAAAACATAATAAACATACACTATTGTTTCAGCATTGAATAATATTTATTTAATATCATGGTCTTAACATTTCCCCCAACATTCATGTATTGAAGTCCTAATGCCAATATGATGGTATTAAGAGGTAGAACCTTTGGGAGGTATTAGAGATTGAGGGTGGAGCCCTCATGAATGCAATTAGTGTCCTTATAAAAGAGGTCAGAGATCCCTCACCTTTCCAGCATGTACGGATGTCTCAGTAATGCTGACATCTTGGACTTCAAGCCTCCGGAATTGTTAGAAATGAATTCTATCATTATAAGCTACCCAATCTGTGATATTTTGTTACAGCAGCCCAAATGGACTAAGACATAAAATAAAAATAATATAAAGGCTGGCTCCTGCTCTGTCATTGGTGGGAGAAAGGAAGAGTGAGGTTGGTTAAGAGAACCAAATTCTGAATTATACTCAGTACTCCAAAATACCTCAATTTTCTTAAACTCCTCTGGTATAATACTTCCATCCCCAACAATGTTCAGAGACCCTCTTTTAAATGTTTCCACAAACCTGCTGGGGATTTGCCACAGGTAGGGACAATTCAGGAGTCTGCCAGTTTCTTAAGCAGACCTCCACCAGATCTTCTGAATTTAGAACTACATGGTCTACTATTTTCAGAAATATTTGATGTGATCAACTGCTGAGATCTGGGACGGGGGCAGAGGGTGGCTTGGAAGAAAAAACCGGGTAGCTCTTCTGTAAAGGTTTCAGTTCTTTTGTGACCACGAGGTCAGACACTCTTTAGTCACTTACTTACAAATTCTTAAAATTCTGGGACACGTGGTGGCTCAGTTCGTTAAGTGTCTGACTTTAGCTCAGGTCATGATCTCATGGTTCATGAGTTCAACCCTCATGTCAGGCTCTGTTTCGACAGCTTGGAGCCTGGAGCCTGCTTCAGATTCTATGTCTCCCTCTGTCTCTGTTCCTCCCGTGCTTATTCTCTCTCTCTCTCTCTCTCTCCCTCTCTCTCTCTCAAAAATAAATAAACATTAAAAAATTTAAAAACCCAAATTCTTGAAATTTTATTGCTATTATCTACAGTGTGCTCTTCTATGTTCTGATATATCACTGTCATTTTTAACTTTGAAATAATTGTAAAGTAATGAGATTGCCAAGAAATGTACAGGGAAGTCCTACACGTACTTCCCTCAGCCTCCCTCAGTGTTAACATTTACAATGTTAACTATAACGCAGTATCAAAACCAGGATATTAACTTTGGCACAAACCATAGAGCTTATTCAGAATCCATCAGTTATATATGCATTTATTTGAGTATGTGTCTATGCAATTTATTACGTATATAGACTTGGGTAACCATCACCACCATCAAAATGCAGCTGTACCATCGTGAGACTCTCCTGTGTTACCTCTTTATAGCCACGCTCATTCCCTCTCCTGACTCCTAAATCCTGACAACTAATCTGCCATCCATCTCCATATGTTATTTACAAATGTTATATAAATGGACTCATGCAGTTATGTATCTTTTCAAGATTGACCTTTTTCTCATTCAGCCTAAGTTCCTTGAGGCTCATCCAACTTGTTGCATATATTAGTAGTTCATTCCTTTTTATCACTGAATAGTACTCCGTGCTATGATGGTACCACAATCTGTTTAACCATTCATCCGTTTGCAGAACATTTGGATAGTTTCCAGTTTTTAGCAATTATCACTAAAGCTGCTATGAATATTTGTACACCAATTCCTGTGTGGAGATGAATTTTCATTTCTCCGGGACGAATGCCCAAGTGTTCCATTGCTGTGTCATATGGTAACTCCATTATTAGGTTTAAAGGAAACTGTCAAACTATTTTACAGAGTGGCTGTGCTATTGTACATTCGTACATTCACACCAGCAATATATGAGCAATTAAATTTCTCTGCATTCTTACCAGCATTTGCTGTTGTCACTACTTTTTTTTTTTAATGTTAGCCTTGCGGTAAGGATGTAGTAACATCTAATTATAGTTCTAATGTGCATTTTTCTAATTGCTCATAATGCCAAATATGTTTTTATGTGTTTGTCATCTGTATATTCTCCTTGATGAACTGTCTCTACATGTCATTTTGCCAACTGGATTACTTATGTTTGTTATTTTTTATTAAAGTATAACTAATGTACAGTGTTATATTAGTTTCAGGTGTACAATATAATGATTCTACAATATGATACTCACTCAATACTCATCATGCTAAGTGTCTATTTTTTTTATGTTAAGTGTTGAGAGTTCCTTAAGTATTCTAGATACAAGGTCTTTGTTAGATATGTAACTGACTCACAGATAATTTCTCCCAATCTGTAATTTGTCTTTTGATCCTTAGAGCAGAGTCTTGCAGAGAACAAGATTTTAATTTTGAAGAGATCTTGTGTACGTTTTTCTTTTTATAGATCATGCTTTTGGTGTTAAATCTGAGAATTCTTTGCCAGTCCCAGATTTTCTAGTTCTTCCTCCTGTGCTCTTTTCTAGAAGTTTTATAGTTCTAGATACATTTTGAGTTAGATTTTATATAAAGTATGAAGCATAGGTCAAGGTTATTACTTTTTTTCTTCTCCTAATGGATGTCCAATTATTCTCAAATCATTCACTGAAAAGGCTAGCTCTCTTCTACTGAATTGCTTCTGCTCCTTTGTCAAAACTTAATTGAGTATATCTGTGTGGATCCCTCTCTGGCTTCTCCATTAACCTACGTGTCTGTCTCTGCACCACCATACTGCTGTCTTGATTACTGTGTAAATGCCTTTTTAACATCTCATTATTGGTTTTTTTGGCAAGGATTCAGGAAGCAAATACATATGTTTGATCCTTTTTTTTAACTAAAAAATAATTTTTAAATATCTATGCTATTTTTTCACTAGCTGAGGTAAAATTTGTTAATTTCATCTAGTTAAAATCGTATAATGGAAAAATGGTTTGTTAATATTTTAGTTACCAAAACAGCATAGGATCTACATATATTTGAAAAAGAATACATAAGCATGTGACAAATGCTAAGTGGCTATAAGAATAAAATAATGCCTAGGGCACCTGGGTGGCTCAGTTGATTAAGTGGTTGACTTCAACTCAGTTCATGAGCTTATAGTTTGTGGGTTCATGCTCCCCATCGGGCTCTGTGCTGACAGCTCAGAGCCTGGAGCCTGCTTCGGATTCTGTGTCTCCCTCTCTCTCTGCCCCTCCCCCACTCTTGCTCGGTATCTCTCTCCTCTCTCAAAATTAAATAAACACTAAAGAAAATTTTTAAAAAGAACAAAATAATCCCAAATCAGAAAGGAAATGATACATTTCCCTTGAAGTGAAGTGGAGGGTAACCGAAAGATTAGGAGAAGCTAACCAGAAAAAATGACACATGAACTGGGTTCTCCTTTATGTAGAGAGGGTACGAATAAGGGAATGAGTAATTGTTTCACAAGATTAATTTCGAAATGTAGCCTCAAAGGACTTCTGCTCTTGTCAAGACAGAATAGAAAGGGTTGGGTTTACCCTCCTGCCTGAAACAACTAAGGATGAAAAATGGATGAAACAACGTCACAGAAGACATTGCACATAGGACAACAAAGGACAATGATCCTTCAGAGTTGGGAACAAACAAGGCAAGCCCTACAATTGCCCCAGCCTCATGCCTGGGGCTTAGGCAAACAGAAGAGAAAATCAAGGCAGAGCTCAATGTCCCTCTAAAGGGAGGAGACAGAACACTGAGTCCAAAACAGCTAAGGCAGCTAGAGTTTACAAGGCAGACTATCAGATATTTGGGTAGTGAGAGTTTCAGGGAACAAAAATTTTGCAAATCAGCAGAAGATTTCCCTTAAAGAGTCAACAGATAGTGATCAGCACATAAATGGGAATTTGGGGAAAGAAAAGAACCACCAAGAAAGAGACCATTCAAGACCACGAATAGCACCTCTCACTACCCAGTAGTCAAAGTAAAAAAAACTCATAATTTAGGGGCATTGGCTGGAGTTCTAAACGTGTCTTCCCTCATCGTTAGGAAAATATTAGTCTTAGTTCTCATCCCATCTAACAAAGCTCACGAGTAATGCCCAAAAGGATGAAACTTTCCAAATCTCCACAGGAAGAATAAAAGTGAAAAATATTCAGACATAGAATGGTTACATTCACAATGTCCAGCAACCAATAAAAAAAAAAAAAAAAAAGAAATGCAAAGAAGCATGGAAATAAACAACTCATGAAGAGAAAAATCAATCAACTGACCCAAAAATGAAGTGGAGTGGTATAATGTTACCGCCTTGTCTTGGTATTCCCCGGAGGCATTAGGAATTGGGGTACTTTTCATTGGGATGATTACACATGGAAAAGGTGAAAAATGTAAAGTGGAAAGACAGAATTCAGTGGAAGTGAAAAGTGAAAGTCATCAAGTAGTCCCAAATATTTGGTGAGATGCTAGTTTTCCTACCTTTCAGTGAGAAAGGATTGGGGGCAAATTTATTAAAAATCTTAAAGCATATTACAGCCCCGGGAAGCTAAGAGATTTAAGGACACTGGCAGCCGACTTTTGGGTTATCCTCGCAAAAATAACTTAACTTTAGAACATGGAATACTTAAATGTGAATAGAAAAAGAGCACTGGACCTTTGTACCAAGGATGCCTGTGGTGTGTAGGGCTTACTGGAGGACCTAGAGACTCCATCTGGACCCTAATCATTACCGGACACAATTACATGGCACTAACAGGTGTTCGAGTGGCCTCTTCCTTCTCCTCTCTGTTTGACTTCATTTAAGGCATAAAGAGGTAAAATAGATAATTTTATCAAACCTATTCCCTGCCAATTACAAGAAAGGCATAAATAGAAACCTATGGCTTTGAAACTGAGAGATGCTGGACCTCCCCACAAACACTCTCCATTGCTTGGAAATGGTGGTATTGAAGCTAAAAAATGCACTGCTAAGCTTGCTGGGCTTCCGCGGGCTTGGACCTTGGTTCCCTCACTATCCTTCCCTGCTCTTGCAGGATCCGGCAAGACACCAGCCTAGGGAGTCATTGCTGCCTTTGCCTTGTGCTGCTCTCTCTACTGATCTCTCTAGAGTATACAGTGCCTCACCCTCCCTCCTCACAGGGCCCAGAGGACTACGGATAAAACTCCACACCCATCCCAGAGGACATTTAGGACCTGAAGAGGAACGCAACTGAAGCATAACACAAAACAAACCACAGTAAAATGTGACTGGCTCATTTTTTATCTAGCCAGTCTTTAGTTAAACAAGTTTCATTCACTTTAAATGTTAATTTAGATTTGGGGAAAAAACAGTTTCTTTATTTCTAAGAGAGAGAGACAGCGTGAGCAGAGGAGGGTCAAAGAGAGAGGTAGACACAGAATGTGAAACAGGTTCCAAGCTCTGAGCTGTCAGCACAGAGCCCTAGCGGGGCTCGAACCCACAAACCGTGAGATCATGACCTGAGCATAAGCCGGACGCTTAACCGACTGAGCCACCCAGGTGCCCCAAAAAACACAGCTTCTAGCATTTCTTGTTTTGAAGTTTGATTTCTGTCCATGATAATAATAAAAATTACTGTCAATTTAAAGGGCTTATTTGATTAGCAAAACTGAAGTTTGGGTTCCATTGAAATACAGCTAAAAAAATATCATTTCAGACAAGAACAGCAACATTCTTTTCCTTTCCGAAATAGCCGCAGGTAGCGCTGTAAGACCTTGACCAGGCCAAATTAAGGGGCGAGTCAGCCAAGCCTCTGCCTAGGGCACCAACCTATAGGAGCACAGAGCAATGGTTGTCCTCTGTTGGGGAAGGCGTATTTATAGAGCTCCACTCTGTGTGAATCTAATATGATGATAAAAGGACTATTCTATAAAGCTACTTGGGATGGGTCAGGTGAGGTCCCAAAAGGTATTGCTAAGAAGCTAGGCAAAAAGTAAAATTAAAGCTTTTATTTTGCCCAGCTTGTGTGCCATTAGGAAGCTTAGTACACTTACATGTGGCAACGACTGGGGGCTGACTTTATTTAGCTGTCTTTCTTACAAGGAATCCAGCCTCAACCTTTAGTTCTGTTGAACAAATATTTAAAGAAAATCAGCATAAAAGGGTACCTCGTATTTATATGCTGATGTACAATATGATTATGCTACCATACATCTTGCCCTGAGCTTCAGGAACACAAACTGTGTCTTTCAATCCTTATGTGACTGAAAGATAGAAACAAATAAGATGACATTTACATGAGTAACTCACCAGATATGAAAAGTAATGAAGAATACAAATCACATTTTAGCAGAAGTAACACAGTCCACGTGTTCAACACGTACCTGTCAATAGGCTTATTCCACCTGTCCTCACATGCTGTCTAATGTGACTGATGAAAAGTATTCAAGTGTTACCCTATGCATTTTAGCACATTGCCTTCTATTCACGGTTGATTTGTAAGCCGAGAAAATCTTTGAGGCAGAAAGTCAGTGAAGAAGTTGGGAAAACCAGAGTCCTGTCTTCTGCAGAAATCGGAGGAAAAGTAAGTTGCAAAATTAATGGACTGTCTTGGAGTCCAAGAAGGAATACGTTACGCTGCAACAGAGTAGGACCTATGTGTGTACTTGTTCATTCACTTAACTTACAGTATTGAGCAATGAAGCTTACATTCCCATCATTGTTCTTGGCACTGGGGAAATCGCAAAGAAGAAAACAAAGTCCTGCTATTGTGGAGATTTCATTCTGGAGAGGAGAAACAGTAATCTATTAACTATATATAGTATATCAAATAATGATGAGTGCTACGGAGAAAGTTAAGTAGAGTAATGGGAATGAGCGTGCTGATCATTTTCATAGAGTGCTCTGGGAAGGCATCACTGATAATATGTAAGGAGCGAAGTATAAGAAGCGAGAAAGTGAGCCACGAGTTTGTCCAGGAGAATGGTTTTTTGTCAAAGGAGCAGCAAGTAAAAGAATGAGGGGCTCTAGTGCATTTAGCCGACAGGGAGGAGGCCACTGGGTGCAGACATCAGAGGACTAATGGGAGAGCGGAGCGGGGAAGAGGTTGCAAAGGTAGCAGAAGCCCGAGGGATGGAAGTCTGATTGCTTATTGCTGGGACTTTGGATTTTACTCAGAAATAGGAGGCCACAGAAAGGTTTTGGCAGGAGAGTGACGTGATCTGACAGATGTTTTCAAGGGCTTTGCCTTGATATGTTAAGCCTACATTGTAGAAGGGAGGTAGGAAAGAGGCACAGAGGTCACTTAGGAGGCATTTCAATCAAACAATGATGAAAGATGAGAACCTGGGTGAGGGCGGTGAGAAGCGACCATGCCCTGGATGCTGGTGAAGGAGGAGACCCCGTAGCTCAATGATAACTTAGATGTGGGGTTGGACGGGAAGTGGTGCATTAAGGAAGAAAAGACTCGTGGCAGCAGGGAGAATATCTTATCCTTATAGTAGAGGCTTTCAAATGTGATAGTTATCTATTTATTCAAAGCCTTCCTAATAAAAAGTATATATTTTGGGGGCAGGTCCTCCTTCAGAGAGACCCATGAAATTATTATTTAGTGAGATACTGTGGAAGGGGGAATGAATTTGAAGTGAATATACAACTAAGTGTTTATCAACTATTTATTTACAGCTAAATTTATAGCAACAGCTCAATGTCTACAAACCTTCAGACTGCTTTAGGGAGCACTATCTGCATTATTTCAGGAATATGCAATCATTAAGTAAAGGGTTTCACTAAGGGAACATTAAGATGATATACCTATGGGAAAGAAAATCAGTTTTTTACAGATTCAGTTAAATTTTTTTTCAAAGAGGTAAAAGTAAACTCATTTTTAGAAAGCACCATAAATTCAAAATTATTAGGAAATAAAATCTGTGGTTTGACTATGTGAATGTTCAAATATTTGTTTTAAAGATTTTTAGTTAATCCTTTATATAAGAAGTGGCCATAAATATCTTTTTAAAAAATAATACAGGCTGTAGAACAAGTCAAAAATTTTTATATCTTCCAAGATAAGTGAGAGATTCTGTGGGTTTGGTTTTTGTTTTTTGTTTATTAAAAAAAATTAGAAATAACTTGCAAATAATTCCAGTGATGCTGGAGGAAACTAAAATTACAAGGAAAATGAAAAATGAGGTGTATTTTGAAGCGAACAAGAACATGAGCTGGGCCAGGTTAACAGATAGAAAGATGACAGCCAGTTCAAGGCTGAGTTGACAATTCTTTCTTTGCCAGGAAAAAGATGTTAGGAGAGACCACCAATACCAACCTTAACTAAAACAAGCCAGGAGACAGAGCAAAAACGTGTGCAGAGGGTACTTGTTTCCTCTTGGCCATAAGAAATTAATTTGGGAAAGCAAAATGAATGGCAAAAGTTAGGCGATGGCCCAGGGGAGAAAGTTCAGGACTAAATCCACAGGGTAGATAGAGTGAACGCTAAAATCCCAACATGAAGAGAGGCAGGTGTTTCAACTATTTCATCTACCCAATTACTGTTAGAACTTGAAATTCAAAAGAATTCCCCAGGGGCTGATTTAATAGATGTTACTATGTTTCTATGACTTGTAGGACAAAGGAGTATAAGCAAAACAAGTAATAAATTAATCTAAGTGACATTCGACCATCAATGACCGTTATGTGTTATGCATGTTACGAATGTTATCACATTTAGTTTTTAAGCAAATGCATTATATTTTATTTCACTGTCAAGTTAGCAGAGACTCAAAGGAATTGCACGTATTTGCATGCAATTAAACAGGGAATAAATGCCCAATTAAAATTTGAGCACCATGCTATTTCCTCCAGCAGCATGTAGTGCTTTTTGCTACAACAGGTGACTTTACCTTGTTTTAAATGTTTTAAATGTTTATTTATTTTTGAGAGAATGAGACAGAGCACAAGCAGAGGAGGAACAAAGAGAGGGAGACACAGAATCCAAAGCAGGCTCCAGGCTCTGAGCTATGAGCACAGAGCCCAACGCAAGCCTCAAACTCATGGACCATGAGATCATGACCTCAGCTGAAGTCAGAGGCTCAATGGAAGAGCCATCCAGGTGCCCCCAGGCAACCTTTCAATACTAGGATTCGATGACTATCTTTAGGACCAAAAACTTTTAAAATGGAATCAAATAAAGGCTTGGCTGCCTTTCTGGCTTCACTCTCAATTCTCCCAACATCTCCTTTCTCTCTCCATAGTTTTAGTTGATCCAGTCAAAAAACTACTATTTGTAGTAATGAAATATAGCCAACAGAATAAGAGTAAAATGATGAATCAAAGAGTGACAGAAGATGTGTAAAATGATTATATGACCTTCAAGGATAAAGAAAATATATAGTTAAGTACAAACGTAGGCACAGAGCTTCCTAGTAAACAAAGTTAAAAGGGAAGTACACTATAGTACATGTCTAATTACCTAATGAAAAGATTTATGCAAGATCACTAAGATTCTATTCTCTAAGAAAAATGTGGAAAATGAAGAAAAATTTCATGTTATGATAATAAACAAGAGAGTAAGTATGCAATATCGATACACCAAACAAAAATAATACTTTCTTTGGGATGCAATTTATTTAAAAAAAAATGGGAACATAGGTTCACAGATAAGCTCACCAGGAGATGCTTTCATTCTCAATATGTAACTTGTCAACAGAAAGAAACTGCCAGGTGCTAAATTGCTAACCCTGTGTAGTATGCCTTCTGAGAATCACTAAAACATGTTCTAAAATTTAAGGCTTAGGTTTTAAAAGTGATATTCCTTTCAGTGAGCCTCACATTCTAGCTCCTTATTCTTCAAGTATAATTGACTTGGACATAGAAATAATAGATTTATACTTTTTTCCCCCACATGCATATCTTAAAGCTGTTGTCCTACAAAGTTTCCTTGATCTGTTTTTCTCCCAAAGTAAATAAGCAGCTACAACTAAATTCTAGTCATCAATAGTTGTAAACACATGGAGTCCAGTTTGGCAACAATTAGAAAGTCTGCCAGAAAGAAAGATAAATGCATTTATACATAGCTCTATCATATTATTTCATTTGAGCCAATGTAGGACAAAGACTTAGCATCTGTCAAGGTCAAGAGTTTGTGGCTAAGACCTGAATTTTGTATTCTGACTAGGAGTGGAAGAAATCACATCACGCCTCTTACTCAAAATCTCACCATATGTGGGGCTGTTGTTGGCATAAACTTGGGCAGTTTTAGTCAAATTGGTATCATTCCTTGAAGTCATTTGTTATCTATTGACCCTGTGTCCTACAGTAACTGCAGACTGAAAAGAGATTTCCAGCCAAAGTAAAACCCACACATTTGAGGCTTTCTGCCAGTTCCTTTGAATGCAAAACTTGAATTTTGCATTGTTCCACAGGAAAAGCAAGATTAGTTACAGTTAGCAGCTTTTTCCTGCAATGACTACCCCAGTGAATAACTTATTTCTCAGACTGTGGCACTGTGCTCCTCAAGTAAAAGCAGATACTGGCCAGTCATTGTGAATACGTGGGTCCTCCCTGGGACAGGAACATATTTCTTCCATACTGTTTAATTTCATCCCAGTAAAATAACTTATTATAGAAATTATACATCTATTCACAGTTCTTTGAGAAAAAATGCTACCCAAAGACACTGTGAAGAAGAAAGAAAAATCTGGTGGAGAGACAAGATAATTTTGCTTACAGAAAAATGAAGTTTTAAATGACCACTGGCTTATGTTTCAGCATTATATTTTAAATGGCCAAGGTCTTGAAATAATACCGTTTGTTAACCAGCCACAGAGGGAAAAAAAAAAAAAAGGTATGATTCAACTGGGCTGTTTAAACCTTGGAAGGTTTATTAGGACTAATATATTTGGTCTCTAAATTGATGTATATAAGCTAATTAAGAAGTATGTGTAAAAATGACATCATTCACAGGACTGGGCACTATTATTATTTTTCCCTAAAAGCTTTATGATATTCAAGAATAAAATGGGAATATATAAGCAAGGGGCTAGTCTACATCAGACATAGAATAGGTAACCCAAGAGGGAGAAAATACAATACTTGAAGCTCTGTCTCAGGCTCTGCTTTTGGGGAATCCAGCCTAGACATTCATATTTTTAGCTTAGATAGTCCTCTGTTCTCTTCTAAATAATATTTCAAAAAGGCAGTTCAACCCTGTGTTCTGAAAACGCAACACAGTTCTTGGCTTGTTTCTGAACAAGGTAAAGTTAGGTAAATGCTTTCTTTTATTTTGTAACCATATTCATCCATCTTTTCCTTTAAGCCTTCATTATATTGCAGATTAGAAACCCACATGGGCATTAAATCCTTTTGGGGGAACAAGTTGATAAATAGGTAACATTAAAAGTACTATTTCACCAACAATAAATCTCTCTTTGCACCTTTAACTGGAAATTCAATCATTCTCTGTAGACAGGTATTTGGTCACTTAAAACTTTCATTTACTTTATCATTTTACTTAAAATGGTAGAAGTTTCTAGAATATATTTTAAGAGTTTTTTTTTTTACTGAAGTACAGTTGATAAAAGAGAAAATTTTAAGAACAAAAATGATTTCAGACTCCTTCCCATTATGTTATTAATTGTAATGTGGATAACTTTATGCTCAGCAGTCCCATTTTCAAATATTTTATGGAAATTATTTTCAAAGTATATGAAAATTCATCTATAAAATGTTCACTGCAGCATTGCTTATATGATGGAAAGATTTCCAAGATGAATTTTCTAGTGAATCAAACAGGTCACAGAACATTGCCACAGAAACTGTGAACCAAATTATATAAAATAAGAATCCACACTATACAATTAAATACTTGTACACCCCTATCACACATAAACACACATGTGTTTCTCAGTGGAAAGGGTTAGGTGAAATTCACATTGAAGTGTTAAAATTAGTTATGTTTGATTGCCAGAATGGGATTTAGAGTCTGGTAAAAGGAAATTTTGTTACTTATTTTACATGCTTATACATTGCTTTAATGCTTTTTTACAAAAAGAGAATGTTCATATAGTATTGTTCTTTAAAAGAAGCTTATATAGCTATGGAAAAAATGAAAATTACCTTAAAAGAAAAAGAAACCATATTTTATTATCCATCTCAAATATTGCTACCCCCAAAATCCTTTCTCTCCTTCCTCTGCATTCATCTGTATTTGAATATATATTATTCTTATAGTGCTTTTTTAATTCAGTAACATTAAATTAGTAATTAAAGTTCTACTGAGATTCAGTTGTGAAAAATATATTATCTCTATCTTCAAGGAATCTACAACTAAGGAAAGCAGAGAAATGCATTAACAACAAGGCAATGACCAGATGGCTAATATACGGTGAGTATGAACAACATATACTGGGGGATTGTGGGAAGCAGAATTCCAAGAAAGTCCCCAAGATTCGCAGCTGGTTTGTATTGACTTTGGCCCTTGGAAAGCACAGGCAGGAGATGGGAGACTGAGAGAAAAGGTGCAGGGATTTCTTCCCCATTTCCTTTCTGCTTAGTTACCCTGCTATTGGGCACAGGCTATGTGCTAGAACTATCCTAAGCATGCTACAGTTTTTACCTAATTGAAGGTAAACAAACAAACAATACCCTGCCTTTGAAGTAGAAATTATTATTATCTCCACTTTAAAAACATGATATAGACAAATTCCTATGGGTCACAAGAGGAAAAACAGTGAAGCCCGGCTTCTAATGCAGGTAAACTGACTCCAGAGCCCCAACCCCAATCACTATTATATACTATAACTGTCCTGGAAAACCTGAATCTATCACTTCAGGGAGGAAACAACAAATTTTACTCTTGAGTATATGCATTAGGGTTTCTTAAAATAATAAATGGCTCCACATTAATAATTGATTTTTCCCCACATTTGATGATTTTTTACCCTTGTCACAGAAAGAAAGAGATGATCTTTATTAGGTATATTTTATCATTTTACCTACTGTTGCAATACAACATGAAAATTGAATCTATTTGCCTCTAGGCTCTATTTGCCTCTATTTCCATTTTATACCTTCTTCAGGGGGATATATTTGTGTCCTAACATCTAACATGATACTGAAAAGTACTCTATAGTCTGTGGTGAGTTATCTGACTAAAATTCCCCATGATCTAGATCTGTCTTATGGATTCATCAAACATGTGTTGCCTTCTCTAATATATTGCCGTTATGACTTAGAAGTTTCTAATTTAAAATAAAAGTAAAACAGTAATGGTAATGTGGAACTTGGTTACGTTAAAGTTCTCTCTTTAAGATTTATAGATAACTTACAGCAAGATTACACATGGTATCTTCCCTTTAGTTGATGTTATTTTATAATTTGTGTTATCATTGATGTTAATTTTTAAAATAGTGCTTTAATAATTCAAATTTGGATGTGTCTTTGAAAATGTATCCAAATGTGGTTTGGACATGTTTCAAAATCCCATTAAGTTATCCACAAATGCCAAAAGTTTGAATTACCTTCCTATGAGTCAATGAATGGTTCTTTTAAAGCCTTTTCCATAAGTAAGCAATAGTTTTCACATTGTCCAGAGGCTACTTCTCATGACATTAAAACTAACAATTATTTATTTAATTTAGGAATCCACTTTGTACCATCTGGCATGCAGATGCTGACTATCAGATCAGCAAATCTCTAGTCTACTGGAAGCTAGACAAGTGGACATGTTATTTGAGTATATTTGAGATGATATAAACAGACAGAAAGCAAGCATGCTCTAGGAAGCTATAGGATGAATATCTAACGAAGAAAAATTGATACATGTGCTGAACCTTGAAGCAAAAAGGAGTTTCACAGGAAAAGAAAGAAGTTTGTATTTCAGGCAAGTAACCATCTATGCGGAGCCAGAGTTCAGTGAGAGCATGTGATCCTTTTGTGCAACTGGAGGAATTCCTTATGGCTAGACTATGATCGTAAGGTGAGACGTGCAGCAGGTGAAGTGGATAGGTAGGCTTGAATTAGAATGGGAAAAACTTTGTGTGAAGCAGTTGGCTGTTTGTCCTGGACGTACCTGGGAAACTTCAGTAAATATTATGTAGAACAACATAATTATATATATTATGTAATTATAACACAGAACTCTTTTATAACAGAACTCTTATTCTGAAAACTTGCACATCACTTCATGATTGAGGACTAGAAATAGAAGAAAACTTCCTCAGCCTTATAATGGGAACCTTAGAAAAATATCATACATAATGGCAAAAGATGCAGAGCTTTCCCCCTAAGATCAGAAACGGAACAGGACATGTTCACTCTCACCACTTTTATTCAACAGAGTACTGGAGTTTCTGGCCACGGCAATTAGGTAAGAAGAAAAAATAAAAGATATCCAGAATGGAAAGAAAGAAATAAAATTTCTTTTCTCATTGCAGAAAACATGATCTCCTATAAAGAATATACTAAGCATCATCAACAACAACAAGCTGTTAGACCTAATAAATGAGTTCAGCATGATTGCAGGATATAAGATCAATGTACAAAAATCAACTGTATTGTTATTATTAGCAATGATTAAACCAAAAGTGAAATTAAGGAAACAATTTCATTTATAACGGCACCAAAAATATTAAAATGCTTAGGAATCTATTTTACAAAATAATATATTTAATAAATGCCATATGTGTATGCTAAAACCTGTATAACATCATTAAAAGAAATAAAAGAAATCCTATATAGAAAGCTCTCTCATGTTTTTAGATTGGAAGCCTTAATATTGTTAACACCGCAATAATCTACCATCTGATCAAACAATTCAATGTAACTCCTATCAAAATCTCAGCTGCAATTTTTGCAGAAACTGATAAACTCTTCCTAAAAGTCATATGAAAGTGCAAAGGACTCAGAATAACCATCTCAGAATAAAAATCTGGAAAAAAAAAAACAAATTTATAGGACTCACACTTCCCAATTTCGAAACTTTCTACAAGGTTACAGTAATCAAGACTGTAGTACTAGCATAATGACAAAACTGAGATCAATGGAATAGAATTAGAACCAGAAATGAACCCACCATTTATGGGGAATTGATTTTTGATAAGGCTGCCAAAACAATGAAAAGGGAAAAAGCATAGTGTTCAATAGATATTGTGGAAACAACTGGATCTATATGCAGAAGAATGAAACTGTACTCCTAACACTATATACAAAATAAACTCGAAATGGATCATAAAACCTAAATGTTCAGGCTACTATTATTAAAGCCTTAGAAGAAAACATGGCAGTAAACTTACATGACCTTGGACTTGGCCCTGGTTTCCTAGATAAGACATTTTAAATAAAATCAACAAAATAAAAATATTAACTGAACATCATTAAAGCTAAAAATTTTGTGCTTCAAACAATACTATTAAGAAAGCAAAAAGACTACTCACAGAATAGGAGGAAATGGTTGCAAATCATATGTGTGGCAGTGATCTATTATCTAAAATATATCATCAATGCTTACAACTCAACAGAAAGAGAAACACTACAATTAAACAGATAAGTTGAACAGACATTGCTCAAAAGAAGACTTAAAAATAGTCTAAAAGCACAAGAAAAGATGTTCATCATCTTTTAAAAAATTTTTTTAAAATGTTTTTTATTTATTTTTGAGACAGAGGCAGAGCATGAGAGGGGTAGGGGCAGAGAGAGAGAGAGATACGGAATCTGAAGCAGGCTCCAGGCTCTGAGAGCCTGATGCAGGGCTCAAACCCGCAAACGTGAGATCATGACCTAAGCTGAAGTTGGAGGTTTAACTGACTGAGCCACCCAGCCGCCCCATCCATCTTTAGTCATTAGGCAAATGTAAATCAAAACCATAATGAGATATTACTTCACCCACTAGGATAACTATGATCAAAAAGATGGACAATACCAAGTGTTGGTGAGAATGAGAGAAATTGGAACCCTCATATTTGCTATTGGGAAAGTAAAATAGTACAGCTGCTTTTGAAAACAGTCAAGCAGTTCCTCAAATGGTTAAATATAGAATAACCATCTGTCTTTGCAATTCCACACCCAAATACATATCCAAGAGAATGAAAAACATATGTTTTCATAAAAATTTAAACATGAATGTTCATAGCAGTGTATTCACAGTAGGCAAAAAATGGGAACAAGTCAGATGTCCATAAATGATAAATATATCAACAAAATGTGGCATATTGATATATAGGGATATTGTTCAGCCATAAAATGGAATGATTTACTGATATATGCTGCAACGTGAATGAACTTTGAAAACACTATGCTAAGTGAAAGAAGCCAGACGTGAAAAGCTACATATTGTGTAACTGGATTTATATGAAATACCCAGAATAGGAAGAATCCATAAAAACATAAAAAAGATGTTGACTGCCAAGAACTCTGGGGCTAGGAGAATAAGGAGTGACTGCTAACAGGTTCGAGATTTCTTTTCACCATGACAGTGAAAAGAATTGTTAGTGGTAATGGTACAATCTCGTAAATATATCCAAAGCCGTTGAATTATATACTTTAAAAGGGTTAATCTTATGGTAATAGAATCATATCTTAAATAAAAATCACATGCTACATAAATACCACAGGACTAAGATTCATTGTAAATGAATGATTTAAAGTATGCTGATGTATAGTTAAGTGTGCAGTAAATATGTGGTGATAAATGAACACCGTAATGGATTAATAATAGAAGTTATTAGAAATTTCTATTAGAAAATTATAATACACTATGTATAAGAATTTGATTTAACCATCAAAAATAAACTATAAGATTAGAAAGCAGATTTTTTTTGAGAATGACAACCATTAGAGAAGCTTTACCCTGTTTCCTTGTGAAAAAGAGGGGCGCCTGGGTGGCTCAGTCGGTTAAGCGTCCGACTTGGGCTGAGGTCATGATCTCACAGTTCGTGGGTCTGAGCCTCGCATCAGGCTCTGTGCTGACAGCTTTGAGTCTGGAGCCTGCTTCAGATTCTGTGTCTCCCTCTCCCTCTGACCCTATCCTGCTCACGCTGCCTCTCTCTCTCTCTCTCAGAAATAAAACTCAAAAAAAAAAAAAGAAAATTTAAAAAAAGTACCAATTTTTTCCAAGTAACTCCATGTAGAATTACAAAGTAATATATAAATATAGTGTTGTCAGAATTACTTGATAAGGGTTATTCAGAAAGGACATTGAGAATGTTCATTATGGTTCTGTTTAGGAATTATGAGTTTGCAAAGGTCTTAGGTTAACATGGCATCTTAAAAGACATTAATCAACTGACTTGTAATGAAAGACTGTAATCATGCTAATCCCAGAATTGTTCCCCAGCACATTCTGTACCTAAAATTGATGAAAAGACTTTTTGTTTTTCACCTTTCACTTAGGAGATATATTTTAAAAGACGGTTATATTTCATCTGAATTTATTTGGCTAAAAATAGTAATCAATTTTGTCTTCATTTAAGATGAATATAACAGAAAATGGAAGTTTGGTAAAGCTGCTCTTTAAACATTTCATTCCTAACCTTTTTAGTTCCTTTAAAAATGATCTTATCTCAGTTGTGTGGAGATATATATATATATAGATAGATAGATAGATATAGACATATATATATATATGTATGAGATATATATATCTATCTCATACATATATGTGCACATATTTATGAATTATCAAATATACTATTGTTTATGTTCAGGCAATTAAAAAGTAAATCATACCAGCTATCACATATTTCAAAGAGGATAGAGAACAAAATTTTAACTATAAATTGCATGTGACGGCTAAAAACAAAAGACATATTTTTAGGCTGTAATGCTGTTAGCTTAGTCAGAGAGCACTGTTATGGTGAAACTGACAATTCAGTTTCAGCAGTAAATATATGTCCTGATTAAGCTTAATATTCTTAATGGTGAAAAATGCATTTTCTTGTATACATAAAACAGTAATGAGATGCTCTAATCCTACTACTTCATAATAAATAAATGTCTCTGCTTCATTAAAAAAAATGAGAACAAGTAAGTGCACCTACTCTAACCTGACTTTGTGCATTTGCAGAATGGTTTTATAATCCGTACACCACATGCACCATATTTATCTGCCAGATTTACATACATCTCCAACTTATTTTGCAGCTTTTATTGACAACATTCGCTCCTTCTGTTAGAATGCTGCTTTTGTTAGATGACGTCTTCAAGATTCTATAATCATAATCATCTGACTTGCATAATAGATATTTTTTCCTACGCACCGTGCTTCCCTAAAAAGACAGAGAATATAGCAGTGCTGCCAAAAAAGAGTTGTGGAGCCCTACACACAAACCTAATTGGAAAGAGAGAGTGGCCACTTAAATACACATAGATACCCCTTAGGGGAGCCTTGTCAGACTGTCTTATTTTTCAGATCTGTGAACTGAGGTACAGGGAGGCACGCTCAAGATCACAGATGGTGCTCAGGTTCCTGATATCTAGCCCTTGCCCATTCTACTGTCATTTCTGTAACAACTCCTAAACATGATGAAGAAAGTACTGCAAAGTTCCCCTTCTTTTTCCTTGACAGTATGTGTGCTGTTTTAATTGACTTTCTAGCAACACGAACATAACTCTAATGACAGAGGTATTTTTCTTACAGCCATAGCAACTTACATAAGAAAACTGTTCTCATCTCTGCACAAATACTTCTGGGCTCTGGCATCAAGCAAGCTTTATAGTCACATAATTGCCATCTCAATGTGGTCACAGCCTTGACCTCTGCTTTTCTTACTTATAATAGCATACCGACATTCTCTACTGCTATACATATTTCATATTTCTCTTTCTCAAAACCTGCCTAATAGTTTATTCTTTTGATGCATCATAATTTGTATTCCTATAGATGGACATTTATTTTTTTTTTAAATTTTTTTTTAATGTTTTATTTATTTCTAGGAGAGAGAGAGAGAGGCAGCGTGAGCAGGGGAGGGTCAGAGAGAGAGGGAGTCACAGACTGAAACAGGCTCCAGGCTCCGAGCTGGCAGTCAGCACAGAGCCCGACGCGGGGCTCGAACCCACGAACCGCGAGATCATGACCTAAGCGAAAGTCGGACGCTTAACCGACTAAGCCACCCAGGCGCCCCTATAGATGGACATTTAAGTTGCTTATATTTTACTATCTTTTTTTTTAGTGTCACAGTGAATACATTATTGATATTTTCCCTCCAAATCTTATATTATTGCCTTAGGTTCTACACCCAGATATGAGATTAACCTGATGAATAATATCTATCATTTTAATTGTTCCTGATTCCTATTATCATATTGCTCCTCAAGTGGCTCTACCATTTAAAATGCTGCTACACAATGCTTTCAACAATAGCCAAATTATGAAAAGAGCCTAAATGTCCATCAAGTGATGAATGGATAAAGAAGATGTGGTTTTATATACAATGGAATACTACTTGGCAATGAGAAAGAATGAAACCCTGCCATTTGCAGCAACATGGATGGAAGTGGAAGGTATTATGCTAAGTAAAATAAGTCAGTCAGAGAAAGACAGATATTATATGTTTTCCCTCATATGCGGAACTTGAGAAACTTAACAGAAGACCATGGGGGAAGGGAAGGAAAAGGAAAAAAATAGTTACAAACATAGAGGGAGGGAGGCAAAACATAAGAGACTCTTAAATACAGAGAATAAACTGAGGATTGATGGGGGGAGGGTAGAGAGGAGAAAATGGGTGATGGGCATTGAGGAGGGCACTTGTTGAGATGAGCACTGGGTGTTTTATGTAAGCAATGAATCATGGGAATCTACCCAAAAAATTAAGAGCACATTGTACAACTGTATGTTAGCCAATTTGACAATAAATTATATTAAAATAAAATAAAATAATAAAATGCTGCTACAAATACATAATATCTTTCATTACACTCTCAGCAATGATGGGTATTACTGTTAAAACTTCTTTTGAACAGTCCAAACACTATACTTTTCACTAATACATAATACTAGTATTATGTATAATATAAACTACACAGCTACATGCAAAAGAATAAAACTTGATGAATTTTGTACACCATACACAAAACTAAACTCAAAATGGATTAAACACCTAAATGTAAGACCCCAAATCATGAAATTCCTAAAATAAAATGTAGACAATAATCTCTTGAACATTAGCCTTAGCAACATATTTCTGGATATGTCTCCTCTGACAGGAGAAACAAAAGCAAAAATGAATTACTGGGACTATATTAAAATAAAAAGCTTTTGCACAGTGACTCATCAACAAAATGAAATGACAACCTACCATATGGGAGAGGATATTTTCGATGATGAGGTAATATTCAAAATATATACAGAACTCATACAACTCAAGACCAAAAATGCCCAAATAATCCAAGTAAAAAATGGGCAGAGGACCTGAATAGACATTTTTCCAAAGAAGATATAATAGATGGCCAACAGACATATGAAAAGATTCTAAACATCACTAAACACAAGGGAAATGCAAATCAAAACCATAAGGGGATATCACCTGTAGCAGTCAAATGGCTAACATCAAAAAGACAAGAAATAGATCATGTTGTCAGGGGATGCCTGGGTGGCTCAGTCAGTTAAGCACCTGACTCTTGATTTCAGCTCAGGTCATGCTCTGACAGTTTATGGGATCAAGTCCCAAGTCAAGCTGTACGCTAAGAATGTGGAACCTGCCTGGGATTCTCTCTCTCCATTTCCCTCTGCCCCTCCTCCCATTCTCTCTTTCTCTTTCAAGATAAATGAATACTCTTTTTGTTTTTTAAAGTGCTGTCATGGATGTAGAGAAAAAGTTAACATTGATGTACTGTTGGTAGGAATGTAAATTAGTGCAGCCTTTATGGAAACAGTATGGAGGTTCCTCAAAAAATTAAAAATAGACATACCATATGATTCAGTAATTCCACTGCTGGGTATTTACCCAAAGACAACAAAACTACTAATTTGAAAAGATATACATCCTCTATGTTTATTGTAGCATTATTTATAATTGTCAAAATATGGAAGCAACCTAAGTATCCATCAACAGATAAATGGATAAAAAAGATATGGTACACACACACACACACACACACACACAGAGGAATATTACTCAGCCATAAAAAATGAGATTTTGCCATTTATGAAAACATGGATGGACCTAGAAGTTATTATGGTAAATAAAATGTCAGATAGAGAAAGACAGATATTCTATGATTTCACTTATATGTGAAATCTAAAAAATAAAAACCCAACAAAAATAGTAACAAACTCATAAACAGAGGACAAACTGAGGGTTATCAGAGGGGAGGAAGGTAAATGGATGAATGAAATAGAGGAAAGATGGTAATTATCCTTAATTGTGGTGAGCATTTCATAACATATACAATTGTCAAATTTATACAACTGAAGCTAATAGAACATTGTATGTCAACTATGTTTCAATAAAAAATAATGTTCTTCAGTTAAGCAAATGAAAACAAATGAATACACAAATAAGAATAAAACATTTTTTAAAGTTTGAAGACTGGTTTGAAGACTGAGAATGAAAAAAATCTAGTATTTTTATTTACATTTCATTTTAGTTACATGTTGAAATAAGATATATTACTACTTTTTTTAAAAAAAGAATTATGAACATGGAAATCATTTTTTAAATGTTGCCAAATTCCTTTTTATTATTTATTTATTTTTTTAAATTTTAGAGACAACATGCACAAGCAAGGGAGGGGCGAAGGGAAAGAGAGAGAGAGACAAAAAATCCCAAGAAGACTCCATGCTCAGCGTGGAGCCTGATGCAAGGCTCAATCCCACAATCCCAGGACCATGGGATCATGATCTGAGCCAAAATCAAGAGTTGGATGTTCAATGGACTGAGCCACCCAGACACCCCACCAAATTCCTTTTCATAGGGGAAAATAAAAGGAGATCAATAACAATTGGAGGGAAAAAAGAAAACCTTTTTAAAGATAGTTCAAATACTATATTTGATATTATTTTGTTTTTCATGTTTGCTAAATTATTAAGTATAGAAAAGTATTATTAAATATTAAAATAAATATTAAATACAGAAAAAATATTTTGTAATATTACATGTGAATAATATATTTTGTAATTATTATTATTTATATTATTGAATATATGAAAATAGTCTTTTTTCTATTTCTTATGTATTTATGGATTCATTTTGTCTTCAATAGCAATTGCCTTTTTCCTTACCCATTTATGTTGATATTATATTTATTGTAATATTATATTTACCTTTCTTTAAAATTTCATTCACTATTAACTCAAACAACTGGTAAATGATCAGTGTGTATAAATGGCCCTATGCTAAGCTTTGGCACTTTACAACCCCTCTGTAAAAGAGCGTACCGTCTGGAGGAACATTGGATAAGACAAATGTAAATTACCAAAGGGCAAGCGTATGCAAAAGATCTCCTTTGCTCCTTTTTAATTTCCATGTTGGACGAGTGAAGTCACACATGTACTAGAGAGGAAAGCTTCGGTTTGGCAGCTCTTTGCTGCTCTTAGGGGTCTTACCTTCCTAATGTAGACTAAGTCCATTGTGAGTCGGAAGAAACCTGAAGTCTGTGTTCAAGCTCAGCCAAGGGTAGGTGGAGAGGCTTTGATACCCTGGATCACATTCACAGATCCCCATCTGACTCAACCTCTTCAATGAAATCCTCGGGGATAGTATGCAACCAGCAACCTTTCTACTGCAATCAACACACCCATCCTCTTTTCTTACTGCATTTTTCCTGTTGCCAAGATGGCTATTCACAGGCAATTCTTTTTTTTTTTTTTAATGTTTACTTATCTTTGAGAGAGGGACAGAGACAGAGACAGAGCACCAGTGGGAGAGGGGGAGAGAGAGGGGCAGACACAGCAGGTTCCAGGCTCTGAACTGTTAGTACAGAGCCCAACAGAGCTTGAACTCACAGTCAGTGAGATCACGACATTAGCCCAAGTCAGACACGTAACTGACTGAGCCACCTAGGCACTCCCTTTCTGAGTTATTTCTATGCTAGAGTGGAGTTGTAATCAGCTACTTTCACATTCTCTTTTTTCACAGGCCAGGACAAGGCAAGCAGATGAATAGCAGCTTAGACTGTGGCTGTGGAAATAGAAATCAAGTGTCTCCTTCCTCCCTGGTAAGAGGTTAATTTGATGTGACAATGTGTCTGCTTCCATTCATTTTTTTTTTTTAACAAAGTAAAAACTGGAAACATGTTTACAATAAGATCAAGTGTTTGGAAGACTTGAATCATATCTGGTAGCATGGTCATCTGTCACATGAGAGCAAAGAGTAGATACTGCCTGAGGGGCATGGTCTAAACTAAAATTTAATCTCCTAAATTTGGATAATGAGGGAAAGTTCTTGGAAAGCAAAATGGAACAAAGCTTAATTATTAGTGTCAATCTCAAAAAAAAAAGTCAAGAAATGCCGTAACTACTGTATTTGGTAAGTTTTAAGAAATAAAGAAAATGGTGTAAATAATTATTTAAAATCCATAATGCATATACTTCAAAATTGGAAATACATATGAGAAGTGTAATAAGGAGAATAAATTGTACCCTCTAACCTCATTATTTTATGGTCTTTAATATTTTAAATAGTCTCTGAAGTAGATACTCTCATAAGCAGATGGGTAAAAAATCTTTAATATTAGACTTCTGATAACTTTTGTTTTAGGAAAAACTTACAACAGCATTAAAAAGTACTTTGCAGAGATAAAGCTATCTAGAAGACAGTATGCACGGAGGCACTTGAATATTATTTTTGAACACATAGATTGTGATTAGTAATCAAGGCAAGGCAAAGTTATTACTTTTGCATGGGTAGCCCTATCCCTGGCACATGAGCTAGATTTACATTAGAAGTAGGGGTGCCTGGGTGGGTCAGTCAGGTAAGCGTCCGACTTCAGCTCAGATCATGACCTCGTAGTCCCATGAGTTCGAGCCAGCATCGTCAGGCTCTGTGCTATTGGCTCTGAGCCTGGAGTCTGCTTCCCATTCTGGGCCCCTTTTCTCTCTGCCCCTCCCCCACTCTCAAAAAATAAACGTTTAAAAAAATGACAGTGGAAATAGACCACTCTACATATCTAGTCATCAAGCACCTATTCATCTATTTGTTCTTACTTTGCAAACAGAATATTCCCCTTTATGCAGGTCTACAAATGGAACTTCAGGTGTTGGGAATAACCTGCAATCTTAACTGCAGACTTCCTTTGAGCTCTGACTTCATGCAGACTTGGGCTGGCAAGTGTGTTGGGAGAATGGACCAGATCCCAGGAGCAGACATCACCAGTCCCATTATTCTCAGCCTTCCTTAAAGACTGGTTTATACAGTAACATGAGCCGCAAGCAATCTGTTCTTCTCCAGCTGGAACAGTCACGCTGGGCTGGTCTAGTTAATAATTACTGGCTAAATATTTACAACGAGTCGCTTTTGTTTTAAAGCACAGTCAAGATATTTAGAATCTACGATGGATTTATTTCCAGCAGTGAACAAACTGAAATTCTTGATTTTAGGGAAAGAGAACCATATTTGGTGTAACGCTTTTATTCATGTTGATATGATATTAGAGCAGAAGTCCTGATGGGTGTGAAATACTGGGTTCTTCTCAACCCAAAGCTAACCAGAAAGTCAAGGATTGTTTTCATCATTAATTTAATGTTTCAACTACTAGCAGTTCTAATATGTGCTGAAGATTATAAAACTCGAACTAATTAATCAGCATGGAAAAGCAGCCTTGCGGGATTACCACCTAGTTTTTTCATCAGATTTCATGAGAATGAACTTTTGTTCTTTTCAATCCTGCAGGGAAAAAAAAAAAGGGAAAACCGTGTCGAATGATGACCAGCTTTCTGGAATGTGCTTTGCAGAAAGAAGCACATGGTGAAGAGAATGTAGAGTATAAAGCATTTGAGTTATTTCAAAATAACCTGCCACACATCAGCCAGAGAGCAGTGTGTCTTTTGGCACAGTTCCGGACCCTGCAGAGATGGGGCCCAATCCGGGGGCGCCTCACTACCTTCTCTGCACCGCCACAGTGCCTGTCTCTACAGACCCTCGGCACTCCCTTCTCCCCTAGGCTTTTAAGTAGCCTTATGAGTCGTGCACCCGCTCTAACTTCCTTCTCGGCCCACCCCAAGTGGTTGATTAAGTCACTCCGAGTTCATAGCCTGCCTGTGTGTGCGAGTGTGTAAAAATAAAACCTATATAGCGAAGTGCACGCAGCTGGATAGCTAGCGATGTGCTGTTTTCACTCTCTTCATCCTGTCTCTTGAGGGAAACAAGTTCTTTATTTCCATGTGCTCCACTTTGTAATCTTTCCCTTTAGCGTTTGTCAGGTGTGTTCTATTTCATGCACTTATTCTTACCCAAGGTGATGAAGGTATTATCTTATATCGTTTTCTGGACTCGGGATTGTTTTTCCTTTTGCAAACTGTTTTGTTCTTTCACAATTCCCCTACAATTATTTTTGTACCTGTGTCTTCATATTTGGTGGGCCGTAGAATTCTACATTCCAGTCTGAGAGAATAGCCAGCACAAAGGCTGAGATTTCAGGAACCTGAGTGTGACAAGGAGGCGGAGCCAGTGACCGAGGCGGGATGGGTGGGGAAGGAGGTTGCAGGGGTAGACGCTGGGCAGGTTCTGGGGAGCCTCCAGCCCTCTGTAAGCGAAAGCCTCACTTTCTTCTAAGTGTCTAGGAAGCTATCGGAGAGATGGGAACAGGACACTGATGTAATACTATCTCTGTGTCTGTGTGTGTGAACATGTATGTGTTTTAATATTTATGTTGGGAGAGCACAAGCGGGGGAGGGGCAGGAAGAGGAGAACAGAGAATCTGAAGTGGGCTCTGTGCTGACAGGCTGACAGCAAGCCCGAAGTGGGGCTCGAACTCATGAACTGCGAGATCATGACCTGTGCCGAAGTCAGATGCTCAACCTACTGAGTCACACAACTGTCCCAAGATTTGTGTTTTTAAGAATCACTAGCTATTGTGAGAATAATTAATTGAGATACAAAAGTATATGCTAGTGGACCAGTTGGGGAGCCCCTGCATGTTGCCAGGTGTGATATGATGGAAAGTTGGACCAGGATCTTAATGGTGGAGGTGGGGAACCATGGACAGACTTGAGGTTTGTTTTGAAAATAAAGCCAACAAGATTTTTTGATGGATCAGATATGGGTCTAAGAGAGAAGAGAATATAAAATATGATTCCAAGGTGGTATTTACTGAGACATGAAAAATATTAGTCAAAATTTCACTGGCTCCATGAAACTCTGGTCCAGGTTGTAAATGTTACCAGAAGTAGCTCATACCATTGAGTTTGCACTTGATGGTGAAAAGTTACCTTATATTTGATAATGCCTTCTAGATTAATGTATGAGCTCTTCAATTCCCATATCTCGAAATGATTCTAACAAATAATCTCTAGATATTTACCTAGCATCTGCTTGAGTTTTAGAATCATTCATCTCCTTAATTGTCAGCTGAAGAACATGAGATATGATATTTACTAGATAATGAAGCTAGACCTTCAGCTAAGTCTTATGAATTCAGAATTCCTACCTTCTTTTGTGTTTCCTCTACAACATCAATACCAACAGCGGAGCACAAAAACATTCATAAAATATTTGCTAGTGTGTTTATTTAATGGACCACACCTGCTATATCTAGGCAAGAAAGAGATTTTATCTATCCACCGATTACACCAAAAGGCTCAGACCTGGAATTATATTTCTTCTATTTAACAATTGTATCTGTTTTTAATTCAGTTTATCTAGAAATATTTAACTTTTAAGGCCTAAAGCCGTTTTCTAAGGAAAGTATATGGACATACCCTAGAATTATGCCCTGGCTAATTTTTCTTTATCTGCTTGAATTCTCCCTAATGAGTCAGTGTGAACTGAAGCATGAATGATTAAGAACAAAATGCTGTTTCTACCTGAACTTAAAAATTCAACAGAAAGAGCAACTCATCAGCAGCAATTAGTGTGGAGACCCAGATGGTCAGATGCGACCAACCATCAGCTGATTTTATTAATTTCTTAAGGAAATGTTTAACGTTGAGATGGAGTCTTCAGAAATGCACCTGATATATGCTGTTTTTCCAATAGGCTAGTTTAATTAATTCCAACTGGGTTAATTTGAACACATTACCATTGTTTATCTAAAGAGAAAAAACAAGTACAATAAGTTCTAATGTAATGGAGTGAACAGTACAAGACTGAATCTTTAAAACAACATGAATTCAAGTAGCAAGAACTTACCATTTGAATACACCGAATATTCCCTCTCAGAGTAAGAATAACAAACTTATTACAACTGGCATTTATAACTGTCACAAAGCACCTGCGTACATCATTCTGATTTGACCTTTACACCCCCCTTAATAATACAAGTTTACATTCATCAGATCCTTGTGCCAGGCACGATACTCAATGTTTTGCACATAAAATCTTATTTTATTCCCCAATAATCTGCAAGTTAGGTGAATTGATTAGGGTTTGCTGATGAGCAAGACAATGGACTTTGCCTAACTTGAACAAGATAAAATTGCTAAATTTAAAAATCTAAATGCTAAAATTGAAGCCTAGAACTAAGACAGTTTAGAGCACTGTTTTTTTTTTAAATATATTTATGTACTTATTTTGACAAAGAGAAATAGTGCATGTGCAAGCAGGGGTGGGATAGATAGAGAATCCTAAGCAGGCTTTGCACTGTCAGCACAGAGCCCAACATGGGGCTTGAAATCATGAACCCTGAGATCATGACCCGAGCTGAAATCAAGAGTGGACACTTAACCGACTAAGCCACCCAGGTGCCCCTGGAGCACTATTTTTTGAAATCAACCGGTTCCAATGTGTTTTTTCAGACTTGATGAGATGCAACCCAGGGTTCACATACTTATCAAAGTCTATTTGGCATGACTTAGATACTTAGATACTGTACTCATCTCCTTGTCCGGATGCTTCAGTCTGGTTAACACTAATTTCTGAGCTTTGAAAGTAGAACTAAAGTAAATTCTTTTTCCTCCAACCCGTTTGGCATTTGCACAGAAAATGCAGCATATCAGATATGTTAGGAGAGAAAAACACAAGAGTCCATGCTCTCTTTCAGCTTTCTAGAATCAGCAGAGAGAAAAAGGGAAGAATCTCAGTTTACACACAGATAACAAATGAGTGGTCACGTGGCTCCTGAAGCCTGCAGGTTCCTGTGAAGCTGGACCAGCCTCAGCTACTCAAAATGAAACAAACTTCCGACAGTGGGTCCAGCAGGTTTGATGGTAAGGAGACAGCTGGGTGCCCATGATGTACCCATCCCATCTGCCCTGGAGAGGTGGCCATAGAACCACCTACTCTTCTGTGCATTTCAGTAGACAAAGGAAATAAAGATTCCAAGACATAACAAATATGGGAGAAAAGCACCGGAAGAAGGAAAGCTACTGGAATGGGTATGTGTTGGTCAGGCAGGGAGATGGTGAGCCTGCAGTCAGGGGCTGTTGACAGCTAGCAGTAGGAGAGAACAGAAAGATCAAATTAAGTTCTGATCTTTCTTTGTCCACTCACTGTGTACCCTTAGGATGACCACTGGTAGTCCCCTGGCCTCAGAATCTTGTGGCAACTGCCTTGAGGTTTGTGTTCTCAGGAGAACCATCAGAGCAGCACTGCAGCCTGGCTGGGCATAGGAGCTGATGAAAACACATAATATCTGCCAGCCTTGGTGTTTTACCTCATCCTCTCCTAACCCCCGGGGTTGGTAGGTTAGTCTTCTGGGTAATGGCCTCCTACCAATTCTACTTTCTCCTGAGCATATATGGATTGGATGCAGTTGGTCACATGATGGAAAATAAAAATAATTTCTTCTTAGGAAGGCTAAGGTGTGTCTTAGATTTTCCTCTTACAGACAGAGTAGCTGATATCCTTAGGACAATCTAAACTTACAGGCTGAAATAACAAGAAATTTGATAACTACTGTGAGTAAGAACAAAAAAAACTTGGAAAACGTATGCCCTCAATGGCAAATGCTATTATTAGTAGCCAATTGTGTACTCTTCACATGGAGCTTTGTATTTGAATTCAAACTACTGCATTAAATGTTTATTTTTAATGTTTTATTTATTTCTGAGAGAGAGAGGGACAGCGTGAGCAGGGGAGGGACAGAGAGAGAGGGAGACACAGAATTTGAAATAAACTCCAGGCTCTGAGCTGTCAGCACAGAGCTCAATGCGGGGCTCAAACCCACGAACCATGAGATCATGACCTGAGCCAAAGTCAGATGCTTAACCGAGCCACCCAGGTGCCCCCCAAACTACAGCATTAAGACTGAACAGAAGTGAGTAAAATGTCCACCAGCCTGGCACATAGAAGGTTAGTAGGTGTAAATTGCTCCCCTATGTTTTACAGGCATGTACTTAGTAGGTGAAGAGCCAGATTTGTGTCTTTTTTTCCTCTAAGCTGCTACATTTGGCACTATATTAGTTTCCTGGGGCTGAGTTATAAATTACCACAAATATGAGGGCCTAAAACAACAGTTTCTATCTCACAGTTCTGAAGGCCAGAACCTAAAATCATTTTCACTGGACTGAAAGCAAGGTGTTGGCAGGCTTTGTCCCTTCTGGAAGCTCTAAGGGAGAATCTGGTTCTTGCCTCTTTGGTCTTCAAGGAAAGGCAGATGACAGTCCTTGGCTTGTGCCTGAAGTGGTCCAGTCTCTAAGACCAGCATTATCACATCTTCTGCTCTGTCTTCACACGTCACCTCTGCATCAAACCTCCCTTTGTCTCTTCTTATAAGGACCCTTGAGTTACATTGAGTCACCAAGATAATCCAAGATAAACCACATCTCAGTATCCTTCATTTAATCACATCTACAAAGACCCTCTTATTTTGTCATATAATGTAACGTTCATAGGTTCCAGGGATTAGGATGTGGGATCCTATTTTCATCCTGCACCACAAGTACCTGTGCTTATGCTAAGTAAGCACTCAGTAAATATTTGTTGAGTAAAGTTCCTCTCCATAGTGTTTTTGATGTCTCTCTCAGCCCCTATAATCTATACTATTGATAGTACTTTGTCCTACCCTTATATACTCCATAGATACATAGTATCTCCCCTTTGCTCCTAGTGATCATCTAACAAAAAATGTTTTAAGCAACATGGTGAAGAAGGAAACATGGACATGTTAGACTGGAACCAGATGTTGGTCTTAAAATTTTGAGTTGGGATGAAATGTTGCAAGCAACAAGGGGATAGTTTGTTTTCAAATATGTTATTTTACAAATCTACACACTTTTCAAGTCATTTTTTGAATCAGCAATTTCAAGTATAGGATTTCCATAACTTGAAAACGTGTGTCTACCATCAGGAGTATAAACTATGAGATTGATATGTCATGGATAACACCAGAATGGCCTGTAAGACTGTAGTTTTCATACTTGAACAAAGACTATGGCTATCAAAAAGCAATGCCCTTAGCAATGGAATATCTTAAATACATGAAACAGTAGCAAAGATGACTGGGTTTTTGGACAGAGGATGTATCGTAAGCCATGGATTGATACAGTCTTAATGACTGGGGCTGTAGGTGAGAACAAGCTTCTTGTTTCCATACACTTTAAGGAACCTGATATAGTTAAGGAACATGTCATAGTCATTTCGCAATACTGAAGACAATTAGAGTTGGTATTTGTCTTTTCACATAGAATTTACAAAGATAATGAACTTGTGGACAGAACCATGAGCAGTCAGGTGAATGTTGTACCCATGGCTCTCACCAGGAGCAAATAAACTAGAATGCTAATTCTTAATTTATCATTATATGGTGAACATTCTGAATCAATCCATCTTGATTAAGAAATACTTATCAAGCATCTATCACATATCTGATAGTAAGAGAGATGCTAGACATATAATGGGGCAGCCAGATGGACCTACACCCTTTCTGCATTCCTCCATACTGACATAAGCATATCCTATAAAGCTTCAACAAATCACAAAAAGACAGCTGAATAGACAGATTTGCAAAAATACATCACCACAAATAACAGCAACAAAAGCATATCACATTCTCCGCAATCTTAATGCCAAGTTAACACTAGGCCTGGTATTAACACTCATTCATTTACTTAATTACTGATGAACATATATAGAGCATCTCATCTATTCCAGACTTTCTACTAATCACTAATGATATAAAAATTATTAACAAGAAGACCATAATGGACACTTGTTTCATTAACTAGCTAATTAGGCTCTAAGGACACTGAAATAAATAGAAATATTGAATCAAAAATATGATATGCCCCAATGTGGGGCTCGAACTCATGAACTGTGAGATCATGACCTGAACCCAAGTCAGAGGCTTAACTAACTGAGCCACTGAGGCACCCCTATCAAAAGAAAATTTTAAAGGGGCTTCAAATTAGTAATTTCTGCAACAGACTACCTAGTATAAGTCAAAATGCTGAAACTGCAAATGTAATTAAAATAACAATTAGATTAGTATCTAAAGGAAAGCAGGTGAAGCCACTCTGGAGAATGGGTGTGACTCACAAGAGAAACAGATTATGCAACATACATGACTCGCTTTCATTCCAAGTGACAGAGCAGAATCGACAAGCATTTGCAGCCTCCCCACTAAATGACACATTCATCAATATCCCATCTGTATGTTCAAGTAACCCAAGACCTCTACATTTAATTGTAAACTGTCTCATTTAGCCTGTTGATAGAATTACTCCAAACTCTAACCTTCCGGCACAGAATCTGTATAGGGAGAAGAGCAGCTCTCCTTGGTCCACCTGGTTTACCACGGTATATAAACTTAGTCACATGTCCTACTTGCTTGGGCATTTTGTTTCCTTTGGCAATATGGTCTCTTTCCAAATTACTCTGTGGCAGATGAGACGGGGTCAGAATTGCTAAAGGCATACAAGGGACAGGTGACCATGAGGAAGGAGCCCGAGGAAACACCAAACAGAAAATCACAGTTGTCCAGAGCAAACTTGCCAATGTAGTTCAAAAATCCCCAAGGGCAAGGCTGGATTGCAGCACTTTGTTTAAAGTTCATAAGGAGCAATGTGAGTCATCAAGTAAATGTCACCCTATGTTCTAATATTCCTTTTTGACAAAGACATGGAAATATTTAATAAATGACTTGAAACTTGAAAGCTTTGTCATTTTAAAGGAGGTGCCAAGATTTACTCTCAAAAACTAACTTGGTTGAAACCCCTTTTGGTTTTTTTTTTTTGGAAACTGGTATTGACCTTTCACCAAAAGATGCCCCACTAAGTGCTCTGAGATAAAGTTTACATCTATTAGAAGGTAAAATACCACTTGATGAATGCTACCATTGCCCCAGTCTCAAACATTATACTCAAAATACAAAAAAAAAATTTTTAACGAATTTCTCATTCTAATATGATCATAATGGTAATAGAAATGATAGGAGGGAACACTTACTAAGCACACATAATGTGGAGCACCACTGATTTCCTCACAGAGGTCATCTGATTGAATTCTCCAACAATCCTAAGAAGTAGACATTATTATAATCTCCAAAATACTCGTGAGGAAATGAAGAGTTTCACTGGTTAGCCTCAGTCCTCTGACAAATGGCAGAGCTGAATTTAAATTCTGACCATTTGATTCTAGACTCCAGAGTGTGGACTCTGCTTTCAGATCTCTTTGTCATTAGATCAGATGTGAGAATGTTCCTGAAAAAAAATTTTCTTTTTCTGATTCTTCTGATTCTTCAGAATCTGAAGCAGGCTCCATGCTCTGAACTAGCTGTCAGCACGGAGGCTGGTGTGGGGCTCGAACCCACAAACCCTGAGATCATGACCTGAGCCACCCAGGTGCCCCAAAATTTTGTTTTCTAAAAACATGGTTTTGTGCTCTCTCTTAAACCTAAATCTATTTCTCAAATGTATTTCTGTGGTTTCAAAGTGAAGTTGAACTTCTTGATAAAAACTACATAGGGAATAAAAAAAGCTACAAGAGAGAAATTAAAATTTTAAGGTATGAATTATATAACAGCAATCGGTCAACAATGTGTGGTTTCATCAATTTCATGACTACTGTTGCCAAACCTGTAAAATTCTATATACCTTATTTAATTGCCTCATTGAATAAAAGGTGTATTAAACTTGCCAATGGGTGGAATAAAGAGTCAAAATTAGGAAATGTATGAACTATAAGAAAAAAATAAAAATTTTCATACCAATCACAGCAAAAAATACTGTATTTATTATTTCAAGTGAATACGTTTGTGTAGCTATCAATACACATAGTCTGTACTATTTTACTAAAATATTTTAAAGTGAAGAGCTTATGTTTTGAGGTTCTGGCTCAAAAAGAAAGGTTCAGTTGTTATTAGATATCTATCTGCTTACAAAAACAGGTTAAGGCCTTGAGGGGCAGTTTAACCTCTTAGCTGCCCTGCGATCCAATTTCTTCTGCAATTTTGCTTAGCAAATTCATATGCAGAGAGATGTCAAAGATGTGTCCAATCCAGAGGAAATGATCACATATTCCCTAATTAGTGGACCTGAGAATTTATGTGAGTTCTAATTCAGAAAATATTTTGACCTCTTGATATAATTGAGTGCTCTGTGTTTATTCGGAATGTCAAAGCCCAAGTAGGAGAGGTCAGAGAAAGGACCCCAAATGATCTAAGCATTACGTGTTTATTCGACTGCTAAGGAAAATTTCAACAAACATAATAGCAGCAAATTGCACACTGATGATTCAGGCTCCTGTTTAGTTTGGTATTTTCAGGAAAATACAGTTACCTTAGCAACTAACATATCACACAGCACATGCTGTGACATGTAGAACGTCTCGAAGTCAAAAGCATGTCCCTCTGGAAGATCTCATACCAGGAAACAGGAAAAGAAATAAGCCTGCCTCTTTAGGTAATTAACTATTTATCTCCTTGACAGGTAGAAGATAATTTATATTTAAATCATGTTTTCTTTGTTACAATCCTATCAAAATGACAATATGTATATCACCAAGATGAAGAAAAATACGTAAAGAAACTTACGTAGGTGCACAAAGTAAATTTTCAACCCAATCAACTTTTGAACATTCCATTGACTGACTGACAAACCTATGCATCTGAATAATCTCAAGGGGAAAGTGTTATAGTTACAGGGAAGGTACTCTTAAAGGTTTAAATAATTAGTTATTATCAGTAAACACCAAGAAGGAGAAGTGTTTTTATCCTGATGGCAGGAACTCCAAAGTTGATGTAATTACAGTGTGAGAATTTAAAACTATGCCTCTACAAGTCTAAAACAACCTGTTTGAATGTGAAATATGCAATTAAAGTGATTGCTATCTGCATTGTCATAGAGCCCCAAGTCGTACTAATTCAAAGAAAAGTAAGTGACATGATTTCTTTCAATCCTGTATGCATGCACAGTAGAAGAAACAGATATTCACCTCTTGCCTTCCAAGAGCTCAAATGTTTTGGTAACCAGATAGAAAAGTTGCCTGCTTCTGCAGAGTTGATGTTCTAGTTGAGAGAGACATACAGCAAAGGAGAAAAGAAATAACTGGGTAAATTACATTGTGCTGACTGCCATGAAGAATCTAGAACAGGCCTCCTCTTCGTTTACTTCTTTCTCTTCCGTTCCTGGACATGTCAATACTAAAGCTATTAGATAGGACAGAAGAGGAGGCCCAGGGGGAGGGGGGGTGGAGGAGGGTGGTGTAGCCCACCTGGTACAGATTATTAGAGCCTGAGCAGGGTGAAGACATCCACAGCAGTGGGGCAGGGTGGCCGACACTGGAGATTGACTACTACAGGGGATTCATCGTTTGAGCACATAGACTAAAAATGATAGAAGCCAGATTTCTAGCTGTTGGAAAAGGGAGTTATAAATTCAGAAACTGGGAAAACTGGAATAAATCCTAATCAGTTAGACTGATTGAAAAGGTTATAACTTTTAGTATATGTGCAGGAAAATAAGATATATGTTTACAGATTTTATATGTTTATATGTTTACTTATATAATATACTATATTTTACTGTAATAATATAGTATTATATATTGTTTTTCATGTAGTTTTCTGAGAGGGCTCAAGCACCAAATTCCAATAGGAACTAGCATACCTAGGACTGAGAAATACTATTTTCTACTGAAAGGAAACAGGGCTCTTTGAAAAAATGATTCCAGGGTTAGGACAGGGAAAGTACAAATGAGCCCAGAACATCTTATCATGCCAGAAAGTCAGGAAACACTGAAACAATGATTGAAGTATGTCAAAAGGAAAAAGTCAGCCTGGAGAGGCTCCCACTCACCAAGTTTGGGACAATTTCAGCATCAAAATAAATAATGATAGCAGTGGGTTAAAACATATTGAAAAAAATAGGGAATCATCTGTTTATATAGATAGAAATAAATAAATGGAAAAAAATTGGAAGTCTGACAAGGAAACGACATCTACAGTTTCAAAGTACCTCCTCACAAAACGCTTACAAACTACAAAGGGAAGTGAGTAACTTTATAGCAGAGAAGCCTGGAAGACACCACCTTAATCAAAGGATCAAAGTGAACATCACTTGTAAAGAGCAGAATCAAACCCTTTTGCCACCTGGGAGGAAGCAGTGAGAGGGATACAGCATCATCTCTGTGATAGTTTTGTTAGTGATGCACAGTTGAATCTAATCATAGGGAAATATCAGACAAATCGAATTGTGGAGCATTTTACAAGATAACTGGTCTGTAATATGGCCGTGAAAGTCAAGGAAAGACTGAGGGCTTCCAGTTTGAAGCAACCAAGGACACCCAAACAAAACATGTGATTTTGAACTGGATCCTTCCATTATAAAAGGTATTATTGGGACAAGGTGAAGAAAGCAAAACAATTAAATAGCAGCAGTATATTTATGTTAATTTTCCGACTTTGTTGGTTATATTGCCACCATATAGGAGAATGCCCATGTTTGTAGGAAATACCCACTAAGAGTAGAGAGTGACTGGGGCATCATGTCAGCATCTTAGTCTCAAGTGGTTTAAGGAAAAATGTCTTTGGATCATTCATCCACCTCTTCTCTGTTTGTGATTGTTTAAAAATAAAAAAGGAATATGTAAAGAGGTAATATGGCAGATGGTGACGGCATATGAGCAAATCCTTTAAAATGTGTGTTGTCTGAAAAATATTCTCTGAAGAGGTGGCATTTCAAGCTAAGAACTGAAAATTCAGAGTTGGTCATTCAAAGATCTGCTTGAAGAGCATTCCAGGCTAAGGCAACAGCTGGTGTTGAGGCCCCAGGCATGAAGGAATTTAGTGAGTTCCAAGAATAGAAAAATAAAAGCATCTAGTAGAGCTGAAGCCTGGTGAATACAGAGGAGATGGAAGGTACATGGACAGGCTCTCAGGAAGGGCCCCGTGGGTATCGAGAAGTCTGGAACTTTATTTGAGGTGCCAAGGAAAACCATTGAAGGATTTTAGTGAGAATTTAGTATGAGTTCATTCATATTTTTAAAAACCACTCAGTAGAGAAAGGAGACCAATGTTAACGTGAAGAGATAAATTAAAGGGCTATTTGTACTCGGAGTAAAACATGAAGAAAGGTGGTATATACTTTGGAAGTATAAGTGATTAGGTTTATCGCCATGGTCACTGAATGAGGATGTCGAGAAAAAGAGAAAATCAAGAGTAAAAAGAGCAGCTATTCCTTATTTAGAGCTGACTCTGTACCAGGAAGTTTTTAATCACTTCATGTACATTTATTTACTCATTTAACTCTCACAGCAATACAAGTACCAGTGTTAGCCCCATCTGGAGATACAGATGTATGAAGATGATAAAGTGACAAGTCCAAAGTCACACAGGCTATAGGCGGCAGAGCTGTGATTTGTATCCGTGACTTCATACTTTAAATATAGAGTGTATATATATATATATATATACCTCAACTTTTTGAGGTATAATTTACACATAATATACCACCTGTAAATGTACAATCCAATGTTGGACAAATGTATATAATTGTGTATCACCACGGAATATTTCAGCTAAATATTATTTCCACCTCTTAAGAGTTTCCACCGTGACCTTTTAATGTAATTTAAATTTTTAATTTTAATTAACATTAATCTGGTCTCTGTTGCTATCATTTATCTATTCTAGGATTTTATTTGAATGGAACCACCCAAGTATGCACTCTAGCTTCTACCCTTAGTTTAAATGTGTTCAAGTCACCACCATATAGTTACGTGGATCTGGAGTTTACTTTTCATTGCAGAATACTATTCCATTATAGACAGAGAACATAATTTACAACCCGTTCACTAGGTGATGAACATTTTGGCTTTTTCCAATGTTTGGCTATTTAAAAAAATTTTTTTTTTTAATGTTTTATTTATTTCTAGGAGAGAGAGAGAGACAGCGTGAGCAGGGGAGGGTCAGAGAGAGAGGGAGTCACAGACTCTGAAACAGGCTCCAGTCTCTTTTCTGACTTGGGGCTCGAACCCACGAACCGCGAGATCATGACCTAAGCGAAAGTCGGACGCTTAACCGACTAAGCCACCCAGGCGCCCCCAATGTTTGGCTATTTTAATCAAAGATTCCAGGAACATCTGTGTATGAGCCTTCTTTAGAAATTTTATTTTGAATAAATAATCTAGGAATGGAATTGCTAGGTCATAGGTTTTATTTCATGAGGAAGTGGCAAACAGTTTTCCAAAGTGATTGTACCATTTGATATCCCCATTCAATAAGGTTTGAGAATGCCACTTGCCCAATATTGCTTTGTCCACCTTTGGTATTATCAGTCTTTTTAAACTTTAGCCATTCTACCATGTGTGTAATTTGCATTTTTGTGATAACTAATAATATTCTTTGCAGATATAAATACATGTATAGTGAATGTTTTCTCCCTATGTCTTGCCTTTTCATTTTCTAATGATCTTTTTTGAAGTTTTTAATTTTGCTAAAGTTCAATTCATATTGTTTTCTTTTATATAACTAGTGTTTTTGTCCTAAAAATTTTGCTTACTTCAAGGTTTCAAGCATGTTCTCCCACGTTTCCTCTTTAGAAGTTCTACAGTTTTAGCTTTTATTTAGATCTATGATATCTTTCTAGTTAATTCTGTGTATGGTATAAAGTAACAACTGAGATTATTTTCTTTGATATGGATATCCAGTTTGTCTAGCATCATTTCTGAAAAGACTATCTCCTCCCTGCTACATTGACATTTTTGTAAAAAATGAATTGGTCCTATTTGTGTGGGTCTATTTATAGACTCCATATTCTGTTCCATTGATTACCATGTCTATCCTTACACTAATCGTATGCTGTCTTGCTTATTGCAGTTACACAATGAACCATGGACTCAGGCAATGACAATCTTCCACTTTGTTCTTGTCCTTATTTTTTAAATAGATTTTACTGTGTACCACAGTTTTGGACTTACAGAAACACTGTAAAGGTAGTACACAGAGTTCCCATATACTCTGCACTTAGTTTTCTATATTATTAATGCATATTTATATGTTATGTCTGCCACATTTATCAAACTAACATTGATACACTATTATTAACTATTGGCTATCCTTTATTCTTTACCTAATATTTCCTACTTAATGTTTCTTTTCCCTAATGCTTGTTTTCTTTTTCCTGTCCCAAGATGCCACATTACAATTACTTGTCATGTCTCTTATATACCACTTGATTGGAACAGTTTCTTAGACTTTTCATTTTTAATGACCTTAGCGATTTCATGGAGTATTAATTAAAATTTTTGTACGATGCCCTTCTATTGGAATTTACCTGTATTTTCATTTTCTCATGATTATACTGGGATTATGAGTTTGGGGGAGGAAGATCACAGAGGTAAAGTGACATTTTCATCATGTTAGATCGAGGGCATATGGTATCAACACAATTTATCACCATTGATAATGAACTTAATCATCTGGTTGAGGTAATTTTTCTTAGATCCCAGCAGAGATCTCAGAAAGTTATTCTTTTCTCCTGTTTCCATACTGTACTCTTTGGAAGGAAGTCATTATACCCAGCCCACAGTTAAGGACTGGGGAGTTATGCTCCACCTCCTTGAAGACAAAGCATCTTACATAAATTATTTGGAATTGTTTTCCAAGAAAGCTTTGTCTTTTATCCCTCATTATTTATTTATTCATTTACTTATTTATATTAGTATGAACTTATAAATATTTATTTTATACTTTAGGTAATGACCCAGTACTACACGATTTATCTTCTTGCTCAATTTCTTCCAGCTTTGGCTATTGGGAGCTCTTTCTGTTGGTTCCCATGTCACGTTGACAAACACCCTTTAATGTAGAGTTGGTTTGTTTTTACTTTTTTGTTTTTGAGATTTTCTTTTCTTTTCTTTTTCTTTTCTTTTTTTTTTTTTTTGGCACTTTTTGCCTTTTGTCCCTATAAGACGCTCCAGGCTCATCTAGTGTATACTCTGTCCTGGCTCAAGGAATGCTAAGGAATGCCATTAGAAACCAGTATGTATGTATTTATTTGTTTGTTTGCTTATAACTTTTTAAATGTTTTCTTTTGAGAGAGAGAGAGAGAAAGAGAACGCGCAAGTAGGGGAGGGGAAGAGAAAGAGAACAACGAGACACAGAATCTGAAGCAGACTCCAGCAAAGAGCCAGACTCAGGGCTCAAACTCATGAGCCATGAGATCATGACCTGAGCTGAGGTTGGATGCTTAACTGACTGAGCCACCCAGGTACCCCTAAGAACCAATATTTAGATACAGGGTGTGCTCTGCTCTTTATCAAAATTAGTGTGTGTGTGTGTGTGTGTGTGTGTATGTGTATGTGTTTAAGATTCTTTGTATCTCTATAAAAAAACTCACTTGTATTTTGATTGGGATCAGGCCAAATTCCTCCTAGGTTTAGTTTGAACAATGGATAAATGATTGTACCTTTTACTCAAATTGGAAACTCTACAAGATAATTAGATGGGGATGGGGAAATAAAAAATTCTATTCTGGACATTTTAAATTTAAGATCCAAATGTTCTCATCAAGCCTCCATACATCCTCCCAGTGCTCAGGACCAGAAGATCATTAATGCTAGTTGTGAGATAACAAGGGCAACATGAGCATTAATTACTTAATTAGTTAATTAATTAAGCAGTGCCTTAAAATCTTGGCTGGCAACATCCAAATACATTAATTTAATCATTAATCATTTATGTACTTCTTGACATCAGGGATTATAAATTTGTAACTGCAGCTATTTCCACATGGCTGGATAGAATCTTGGAAGAGGGGACAGATGCTAGCATTTCTTAAGTGCCTATCACATTTTAGATATCATTCAGCCCTTTTGCATACATGTCAAGACTAACAACAACCTAAAAAGTGGCTATAAGTCCTCCTGCTTGGCAAATGTGAGGATTGAATTTTGAGAGTTTAGGTAATTTCTCAAAGTCACACAGCAGGAAAAGTGGTGCTGGGACCCAATTCATTACGCATTGAATTGGATTAAAAAATTGTCCATTATTTATTTGAAATTCAGACATAACTAGGCACCCTGCATTCTTATGTGCTAAATCTGGCTACCCTAATCTAGGACCATCTGGCTTCAAAGCCTGTGTTTTTTCCAGACCACAGTGTAAACACCATACATCAGGAGACACATGAGAAATCTGGGAAAAAATCCTCCCCTATATTCTGTACTCTAATTTACTGTAGTTCCATATATACATGAAAGTGGCCTAGAATTCACACTGAGAAGGGTGTAATATAGGTCTGGAGATCAAAAGGGCATTTTTGGTTTTGGTTTTTGGTGTTTTGTTTTGTTTTGTTTTGGTAGACAGCTACATAAGCCTTTAATAAAATTAACCTTTTGCTTCAATCAACTGTCATCAAATTGGAAGTTTTTCCAACCCAATAATTCTATTACATGTTTAAACTGTTTTCTGGCACTTAAAAATTCAATCTAAAATATCTGGTGGGGGAAAACCACAATGCCTTGTTATATATGATGTTCCCAATCTCATGATTTTTCTGTCTACCTAACATGTCCCTGTTCTTGATTTCAGTATCTAAATGTAATCTTATTTCCTATATTGATATGTTTATATGCCTCTAAATGTTTATAAATAGGGAAAACAACATAAGTTTTGGAAATTGACATATTTTTATAACCTTGGAGTATGAGTGAGACTTTCTAAACAAGATAGCAAAATTAAAAAAAAAAACTATAAAGGAGAAGATTGATAGATTTACTATACAATAATGTAACATTTCAGGATAATTAAAAACAGTAACAAAATTAAATCAAAAGCCAAACTGGTTAAAAATATATTCATATGATAGTCAATAGTTCATTGGCTAATGTATTCAACTATTCATTGACTACTGTATTCTTCTGTTTTACATTTTTAAGAATGCACAGAATTGCATGGTTTTTGCCAACATATTCAAAATTTTCTGTTTTTATTATTAATGCATTCCAAACATCCTATCAGGATTTATTTTTGTTATTGATTTACATCCTTTACTAGCTATTTCAGTAAATGTCATGGATGGTAAATTCTCTTGGTCTTTCTACATCTGCATTTCCCTCTAACTCTGAGCTAACTGTGTAAAGATTCCAAGGTTCAAGCTAATTATTCCTTCAGATGGATTCATCCTTTTCTGAGATTTACTGATTTTTTTTCCCTTTAGCTTTGATCTTATGCAGTTTCACTAGATGTGGCTATAGATATGTGCGTACTGATGAAAAGGTTTTATTTTCTTAAATTACAGAAAATAGTAATAGTATGATAACTTACATCTATATATTTACATGCAAGTATTGAAACCAAAACATGTAGAGGTCGGAATGTATGCACGCCAAAATGGACCCGAATCCAGAAGTCATGTCATTTTGAGTTGAGGGTGAAGAGCAACCACGTACAGAAGCACATGTAGGGTAATGAAGCATGTGGAAGAGAGGTGGGGGCTCGGAAAGCATTTTTTCCACCTCATGTGGAAGAGAGGTGGGGGCTTGGACTCTGGACTTTTAAAGAACTCTTTTTACAGAGGAATGTCCATTTCAGTGGCAGCAGCTCAGTGGCCTGGGGCACACCTGGAGCCTATTTCAGAGAAGGCAAGTGTAGCTGAGCCAGAAAGAGAAGCCACAGTGAGTTGTATGGAATTACCGCGTGCTGGAAAGATCACAGGAGACAAAGACGCCTTCTTTGCTCTCCTGTACCTCTGTCCTTGTTTCATGTGTCCGAGGGCCAGAGATTGCACAATGACTTGGGTGAGGCTGGGGCACGGTAGGAGCTCTGGGCCGGGATGGTCCCGCTGGCTCTCATCTGAGGCAGCTGCTCACTTCCTCCATCCCCAGGTTGCAAGACTTATCCAAGTTTCAGCCATCTGGGGGGAACATCGTGCTTATAGTTTTGGTTCAGCTTCCTGGTGGTCAAGGAGGTGACCAGGAGGTGACCAAGAGGAGGGAAGTATCCTGGGGAAGGGAGAACAACTTTCACTGGAGAAAGGTAGGAATTTGCACAGCGCCATGTTAACCCAGCTGAGACTAATGGGGTTGAAGAGGATATGGTCTGAAGAGAGAAGGTATACACATGAGCTGAATGTCCTCTGTGGGGATGCCACAGTTACTAAGGGGAGACTATGGCAAGGATAATATTTTAATACGCTAAACCATCGTGTTTTTAGTCACTAGCAAAACCTAGCTCTTGCTCTTCTCACAGCCCCAGTGATAAGAAGGCAGGCTTAGGTGACGATATGAGAGTTGCTTTTATAAGCCATAGAGTAGGGAGAACGAGGGTGTCAGGTAAATTGAGTTTCGCTAAAGCAGGAAGGAGGAAAGCTCTCCGTGTGTGTGGAGAAGATAAATTGGGAAGGATGGAATGGGAAAGGAAGGGCAGGAGTAGAGGAAGAAAGGCAGGAAATCGGGTTCAAATGCCTGTTCCCTCAAAATACAGCTGAGGAGAATTTCCAAAGCAGAGATGCATGTGTCATCTTGCCTTTGGGACTTTGGGACAGGAAGGCCCCTAGTGTCCCCTGGACTACAGCAAAAAACAAAAATTGTGAGCGTTGAGGTAGAGAAAGGACTGAGTTCAGGCCCTGGTTTTCTGTGGATGTGTGGAGCTTCCAGAAGATACCTTGGTTGTCACATGCCCATGCAGGGTGAAGTAAAAATGCCAAGAGGGCGAGAGACCAAAGGAGGCAAACCCAGACAAGAAACCAGCAGGAGCCGGGACCCTGTGACTGAATGAACGGCGTTGATAGTGGATGTCAGCAGCTTGGAAGCCTGAGGGGAGAAGTAAAATTAGGGACGGGTCTAGAGAGGCTGTACTAAGCACATGTTTCTGATACCTGGGTCCTTCCTGACCTGAAAGAGACTACTTCTCTCAGGGCTAGCCAATATCTAGAGATACTAAAAGGCTTGACTGGCTTGCAAGGGTGTCTTTCATATACACACCAACCAGCACAAAATCTAGCCCCCCTGCCATCTCCCTTATGGAGCCCTCACATCCAGGCCACTATCTCCTGCCCTAATCACCCGGGGGCCAGGTGCCAAACACCTAGGGACACACCTTGTACCCAGAGCCTGTTGAAATTACCCAAACCAGCCAATTCTAAGCCTGCTCACCTGCCCACTCCTTCTTGTGGGCACAGCCTCTTGCCCACACTCCTCTCATGCTCCCTCTGCCCTGTGGCTGAGTCGGCAGGTGGGGCTCACCATTTCCTCTTGGGAATGGTAACAAAGTGTCTTTCCAATGACAATGGTCTCCTGGTCTGTTGGCCTCACTATGCCCAAATCATAATAAAACTTACATTTTTAAAACAGCAGCAATACCTAAAACCAGTGGAATAAGACAGCACGTCCTCAGGTCGGTCCGCCCCAGACCCCCTCTTCCCAGCTAACATCTTCCTCATTCTGCATTCTGAAAACATCTGCGGAGGGGTAGGGGAGACTCCTTGAAAAGGGAGAAATGGTCTGACCTTTGATTTGTCATAATATTCATCTAAAAATGACTTCATAAACCAGGAGAAGTTTATCTTCATTTCACTGGAAATGTTTAACTTCCCCTGACCCACAACAAACTCACAATGCTGGTTAGCAAGCATAAGGGTTTAACAGAAAGGGGAAGTCAGTTGGAAAACATATGATAGTCTTGCATAGTTGAGTCGAATTTTCCACCTTAGGTTAGGATTCTGGTCTTTAATAATTTTTAAGAGAAATAAATTCTGTCCCCTGGGATTAATATACAGCTCTAAAATAATGCATATCCACTGCAGATAATTTGGAATATTTATAATTCAAGCCTAAGAGAAACACTGGACTTACTTTCCCATTGTTTTTGGAATGTGTCTCTGCATGTATTCATTCAGTGAACACATGTTGTGCACAAACACTCTAGCATGTTTTTCATTAAACAATATTTAAATTCATTAAACAATTTCAGACCATTAAGTGGTCTTACTATTCATTGCCTCATTTATTGAATCAGCCCCCTGTTGTTACTTACTTAAATTGTTCCTACAATTTCCTATTCTAAGTATTACTCTGATGGATATCAAATACATTAAATATTGGGTGCATCTTTAGATTTCCAATTAGATAGATTAACAGATAAATAAATTAATAGAAATTGAGGTAAATTAAAAGAAATCAAGCAGAACTCCAGTTTCAAGGCTTTGTACTAATTTGTATACCTACCACCAACAGTGTTTGAGAATTTCCATTTCTCGGGGCACCTGGGTGGCTCAGCCGGTTAAGCGTCCCACTTCGGCTCAGGTCATGATCACACTGGGCTCTATGCTGACAGCTAGCTCAGAGCCTGGAGCCTACTTCAGATTCTGTGTCTCCCTCTCTCTCTGCCTCTCCCCTGCTCACACTGTCTCTCTCTCTCAGAAATACATAAAACATTAAAAAAAATTTTTTAAAAGAGAATTTCCATTTCTCTCTTCTCTAAAAACATACGATTTGTTTTTTTAGTGTTTGTAAAATCTTTGTCAACAGAAAAAAAATTAAATCTTGTGGGGGTTTTTTAAATCTCTTTTGTTCTATAACCAACGGGGACAAAAATTTCTCACCCACCTCTAGGCTAATCTTTTATTTAAGTTGTGTATTCAGGTACTTGCTTATCTTTCTCAGGATATTTATACCTCTCTCCTACTGATTTCTGAAAGTTCCCTCTCTTACAAGGATTATTAGCCTTGTTTGTCATACGTGTCTGGCTTGGCATCACCTAATTTTGTGTTTAAAGTTTTCTTTCATTATTTTATAAACAAATATGATATATATTTAAAGATGAAAACTGTGATGAGCTTATCCCTAGCAAATCTGCCTTTAATTTGCAACTATTCAGAGAACGTTGAGAATATGTCCTTACTGGCAGGGAGTAATGATTGTAGTAAATTAAAGAAACAAGTTTAAACAAATATATGCTTACTCAAACTCTACCAGCAGCTGCCTTTCTCTCAGCCTACAGCCTTCACATGAGCTCCAGGGAATCTCAATGGCTTAAAATGCCCTGGTCTGTGAGCAGACAGTAAATACAATGATAACTGACAAGGTCTAGGGATTTATAGTTATCCCATTCTTCACAAGGAGAATCTCATTAAACTGTAGAAGCTTGTGAATTTTATTTCATTTTACAAATGCAGAAATGAGCTTGGTGACTTGCCCAGTGACATTTGGGTAGTGAGTGGGAAGACACGAGCCGTATACACATGTCGTTCTTTCCTCACCTTGAATTCCATGCTTTGTTTCTACAGGACTACTTTCCCATTGTTAAAAGCCTGCTTAAATATAGGCTGTAGGTTGAGAATAGTAATGAGAAGTTAAAAGTATCATCTCTGGGATAATATGTAAAGTGAAATTTGAACCCAGATTGGGCTCTTATCAGTTTAATGTTATTGCCAAGCCATATGCTGGAAATTAAAAGTAACCTGAAAGAGGCAAAAAAAAAAAAAAAAAAGTACACACACACACACACACACATATATACACACATACATACAAACACATATAAATATATATACACACACACACATACATATACACACATATATACAAGGCTATGATTCTTTAGAATGCCTTTGGGACCAGAATGAGGAGATCACTGGCATATCGGCATGTGCTCACCCATAAGGGAGTGGGAAGCAAAACACATTAAAAGCAATGGGCCCAAGTATATGGTTGTTAAATGTGTACCTTATTCCAGACTGAGGGAAGATCTCTCGAGTTGTCACCTCCAGCACACACCCAGTTCTGCTCTGTGTCTTAATCCAACATTACATTCCTTCATATCACGTACCCCTTCTCACCTAGTGTGCATTGATTTGGCACTTATCTATCATCCGTGTCCATAAACCAAAATGTAAGTTCCATGAGAGTTAGGACTTTGTTTTAATCATTACATTATAGTCAGCTCCTAAAACAGTACCCATAACCCCCTGGGCATCAAATGTTTGTGCAGATGTCCTAGGGAAGGTCTGAGCAACCCTGGATTTTTCAGGTAGATCACAAGAGGCCTCAGGCCCTTTTCTAACGTCTGTAGAAGGATATCCGCAAAGCCGCTTCTCTTCGCCATATTCCTAATCCTGGCCAACCTCAGAGAACTCAGTATCTTCCCAATTTGGAAATTTTCTTGAAGGTTAATATTTAAATGATACTACATTAATGTGACTGTAAAGGACAACTGACCTTGTTATATTATAAAATGTATTTCCTTTTTACTGTTGTTTTTCAATTACATATTGACTCTATAATATACTCTGAACAGCTAAAGGAGAACTGATTCACACAGACCATATAGGATGGAGTTCCTTTTGAGTAACCGAGGCCTCAAATGTCAGTAACTTACAGAAGAGATGGGCTTATTTCTTTTACATAAAAGCCTGAAGGCAAGCAGTCTAGTAGTTGTACAGGGTTCAATTCCATAAAATGCTTAAATTCCTGGACTCCGTTGTGTTTTTCTACTACTTATATGGCCTCCAATTTCAAGGTCACCTCATGGAGGAAAATAGCTACTTTAGCTCCAGCAATTCTGTAGCATTCCAGCCCGTAGAAAGACAAAGGTGTCAAAGGACAAAGGATGCATGATGATTGCCTATTAATGAAGATTCAAGTCTTCATTAAGATGTGACACTTCCACTTATACTCCATTGTTCAAACCTAAGTGATGTGGCCTCATCTTGCTTGAAGGGAGACAAGACACATAGTCTTTATTCCATGTGGTCACGTATCCATCTAAAAATCTGGGACTCTCTGACCACATAAAAAGGAAAAATGAATATAAAGGACAACTAGCCATTTTTACTGAGGCATTTAATTGAGTGTTTTTCTATTCAAGACAGTCATCCTAGGAGACTAAGTACTTTCTCCAATAATGCGGTCATTGCCACCATTTTTGAACTGCCTCAGAGCCTACAACATGTCTTTATACAGATCTTCAGATGCATCAAATACTCTATGTTATGGCTTCAAACTTCTAAGTCCAGTGCATCCATTAAAACAATTTTCAAAAGGATGGTATTATACAAATTCCCCACTACCAGCACCATCTACTCCCCTCCATTACCACCATCACTCTCATCAGTACTTAGTACATTGGTACCAGTAAAGAATGCAAACTTAGAGTATTCAAGTAATTTCATTTAATGTACCTCAACTTGTAACTTTCAGACTTATAACCATTTGTCTGAATAATATGTTCTAACAGCTGATGGTATATCATTTAAAGTCTCCCATTATACCTGGTATTCTTTTTCTCCTAGGATGAAGAGAAACCTATCTCCAAAATTTACATGAAGATGTCCTAAGATTAGGATCTTAGAGCAGAAAAACTACTTGGGACTGATTTAAAAATGCCGTGTGACATTGCTTCCACCAATTAGCCAGAGGTAAAGTGCTAATTATTTGTTTACTTTATTATGAAGCAGCTCAAAACATTAAATTTCATTCTTACAGAAATTTAGAATTAGGGAATATTATAATTATTAGCTATATTTTACACTTTCTAGAATTTAACATCAAATTCCTTTTGTTTTGGAATCATTATCAATTTTTCCAAGTCAGGAAAGTGGTTCTTTGTTAGCCTTTCAGAACTCAACTAAACGTTGGGTGCTGTGGTGTCTTTCTCAGGCAGTGGTTTCCCTCCATGCCACTGTAGTGTATTGTGCTTGCCTATGGGCCCCTCACCAAACATAAGTTCCTTGAAGGTGGAAACCATGACATAATCACCGACTGTGTTGTCAGCAACATCCCTGAAACTTAGCAGGCATGTAACAAATCTTATGTTGTTTTTAGAACATCCTACCTTCCTTTCCAAAGGCATATTATATATGCCCTTACAAATGTTCTCCAGCCACATTTTGCTGGGAGTCACTTGCTAAGTGCCCATTGTGAGATGTGCTGGGATACGACTCTCCCACCAATATCATACAAACCATAATTGTTGGAGAAGAAAAAGGGATGAGGAAAGAAAGAAAAATGAAGGAAGGAAGAACTGTAGGAGAGATAGACCATACTCAAGGTTGATTAAAGATAGTAATTAAATATTAAAAGTGATTTTTTGGACCACAAATAAATTTTATCGTTTTCTAGATTAGTGTGACCATGTAAAAGATATGGGAGGATTAAGAAAAAAAGATGAGTGTGATATGACTGGAATATCGGAATAATGGTATGTAAATTAGAAATTCGAGAAATTCTGTTAAGCAACATCATGCTAATAGGTCCAAAGGGGAAATATATGATCCTTTCAAGTAGACCCAAATCTTGTCTTATTTGACAAGATTCAAAATCAGTTTTTCATAAACATCATTGATAGAATAAACATACTTTAAAAATAATAATAGTTATTACTGTATAGTACCTTTCTCAACCCAAGAGTCAGCATCAGTCAACATCAATAAGCTTAATGGCAAAGCACTGGAAGAGCATTACAATGAAAGGCACAAACAAGAGGAGAATACCCACTAATACCTCCATTATGTATATACATTACGTACACCGTTCTAGAAATAATACCAAAAGCACATCTACACAAGAAAGAAATGAGGTATAAACACTGAACAAGTGGAGAAAATTCCTAATATTTGGAGAGATCAAAACTGCATACACCCTATAGGTAGATCCTGTTAATTTCCCATTTTACACATGAGGAAACTAAGACACAGAATGGATAAGTACTTGTCCAAGAAACACGCCTACTTTGTGGCAGAGACGGAACCTGAATTCAGGCAATCAGTTTCCAGATTTTATACTTTAATCATTGCACTCTATTACAGAGTATGGGGTAAACCCATTTCTGTCCCCATTTCCTCCAAATACACACACACACACACACACACACACAATTTTAGAAAAATATACAAGAGGAAAATGACATTGGATGCTTTGATAAGAGTGGTAGGGGTGGGAGTAAGAGGGAAGGTTTGTTTTCATATTTTATAGATTATTGCACTGCATGAGTTTTCTAACTACATGGATATTTTATTTCTGTTTTCATATAAACAGAAACACGAGAAAAGCATGTGAAAAGGCCCTGAAGCAGAAAAGAGTATTCTTTGAGAAACAAAAATTTTCATGATTGATGCATAGAGATGGATCCAGAAGAGAAGTAATGATGAGCTTGGAGAGGAAAGCTAGTCTGTGTAGGCCATTTGAAATGTATTTTGGAACTTGTCCTAGAGGTAATGGGAAGTCACTTAGAGCTTTAAGCATGGGAATAACATAATTGGATCAATGTTTTTTAAAAGATCATTAGATCAACAGAGTGAATAATAGATTGGAGAGAAGTGAAAGTGACCTGTGAAGAGCACTGGGTGTTAAATTTAAGTGATGAATCACTAAATTCTACTCCTGAAACCAATATTACACTATATGTTAACTAACTAGAATTTAAGTAAATTTTTTTTTTTTAAAAGAAGCAAGGGACTATTTACAAGTGAATTAGAGTAGTGCAGAAAGATGCTGATAGGGACGTATGTGACAGTGGCAGTAGAGAAAGAAGTGGATAGATTGCAAAGGTAGCAAGTAGGCAAGATCAATGGGATTTGGTGATTGACTGGATGGGGAGAGACAGAGAAGAAATAATGATTCTCAGTGCTTCGACTTACATATTTTGTGTGCAATGGTGCCATTCACTGATAGGGAGGAAGAAATTATGGGGAGTGTGGAATATGGAATATGCTGAGTCAGAGATAGTAGTTAGAACTCCAAGTAAAGACGTGGAACAGGCAAACAGATATACGGCAACGGAGCTCAGATGAGAGGTGTCTGTTGGGTACAATGACCACATGGGAGGAAACGAGGACATGTAGGGAGAAAGTGACACTTGAGCAGAGGCTCTGAGATAGAGACCAGCTCTCTGAAAGGACTCAGCAAATAATTGTTGAATGAACCAATGGAGCAGCCAAAGAGATAAAGAAAGTGTACCATGAAAAAAGGGAAGAAAAGTCAGATATACATCATAAAAGAAAGGGAAAAAACAGTGGTCAATTCAGTCAAATAAGTTTAAGAAATTTCATGAATATAGACTGATAAAGATTTATTTTTGAACAAATTACAACATTTATATTTTGTTTATAGAGATATATAATATTGAATACCTTTTACAAGTATTGCATTGTGTAAAGGAAAATATGATGCTCTGGGGATAATGTAAATTACAGAATCAAAGAAAAATCCCATTTGGTCAATGTTCTCTGAAAATATAGAATAACCGGTGATTGTGGCAGTCTTCCACTTATTCAAAAAATTCAAATAATCAGAATATCCAATTTCTAAAACAAACCATTTAATAAAAGGATTTTTAATTGAGTGTCAAATATAATAGATGTAATTAAGAAACAGTAACACAATTTTAAGTAGAAAAATGTGATTTATAAATGTATTAGAGTAGAATCTGCCAGGTATTTCAGAAATAATGAATCATATAATTGAGTTTGTGGTATTTTCATTCTTAATCTTATTTTCTAGTATTTCTAGGCTGTTTACCACTTACTATGCTTTTTTTTTTTTTTTTTTTTTTTTTTTTAGCACGGGGAACACCACGGTAATTCAACTCAAGGTTCCTGCTCTCAGGAAGCTTGTATTATTGTGAGGAGGTTAATGATAAATACATAATCATTTGCTTGCAATAACACAAATAGGCAACAAGTTATGAGGGATTTCAATACCTGTCAGAGAGATATCCAGGAGGAAACATAGGAATTGAGCTTTTAGTGCTGAGTAGGAGTTGGGCAGATGAAGTATAAAAACAGGCATAGTAGGCAGAAGGAAGGTAATTTGATCAGAGAGGCAAAGGAAAGATTTATTGCGTTGAGCAAAAACAAACGTTGTTTGGTAATATTACAGAATGATGTTTAGAACCGGAAGTAAAAATATGTGACACTGAATTACCAAATATGGCTCTAGAAGTCATGAAGGCTATAAGGAGAAACTTGGACTTCAACCTGGAGGAGAATGGAACCTTTGTAGGCTTTGCTATAGGTAGGTAAGAGTTATACCACGCATGAGCACATGCACACACACCCACACACACTTGTTTACTTCTTTACTTTGTTACTTATATAAAATCAGGACTCTGTATTGAAAATGGATTTGGACACCACAGGACTTGGAGTCAGACAGATAAGGAAAGGGCTCATAACAGTAATTTAGGAGAATAATTTAGAAGATGAACAAGAGAAATGGAAGGGTAGAGAGGAAGGAAGAGATTTGTAGTGGACGTTTATCATTTTTTGTTTGTGCACCACCCCTTTCTCTGATTCTTCTGATAAAAGGCAGGTTCTTCATTTGGAGAAAGATTCCCACCCCTGGAGCCATGCCCTCTCATCACCAATAATGGCTATTCCACGGATGGATCAGATCTGTTAACTCTTCTCACCCTCTTACCCAATGCCTCCACCACAGTAACTGGTCCAGGAAGTGGAAATATAGTCCAAACTGGACCAATAAAAATCACTTCTAGGTTTAGAGGTAGGAGGGAAAGTGCCATATTCTCTCCACATGAAGCTGTGAGCCCCGGGTTACCAGAAAGGATGTAGCCAACACACAAAGAGAAGCAGAGATCAGTGTAGGGGTGGTACAAGGGAGAGAGTGAGAGATTTAGAAAGACACCTGGTACCATGAATTCCCTTGCTGCCCAGCTATATTTCGACCAGTCAATGTGACACAAGTCCATTCAAGCACCCTTAGCTTTGTGAAAGTTTGAGTTACACCACTTTGCTTTAGTGAGAGATCTACATTAGTACCTATTTTCTCTGAGAGAAATCCAAAAAGGATTTTCGTTTTTATGAAAAAAGGCAAAAGGTGAAAATAGCACTCAGCATTTGTTTTGCAGATGCTGTTCTAGGGATCACACGCACCCTGAGGAGCAGTGGCAACAGTGGTCCCGCCCAGCTCTTTCCCTGGGAAATATCCTCAGCATCTTATCATCAAGCTGCCATAGCTTTCAATTGTGTCTGTGAGCATCTGTGTTTCACCTTTATTTAATTTTGTGCATCCATCAGCAACATGTAACCTAAGGTATCCAAAAAGGCTAAGAGAGGTTATATTTTGGGTCTGGGAATGCTCAAAAAATTTCCATATGAATTAATGGTAACTGCTTCTTTACTTTATTACATTTTGGCTTAGGAAAGGTTTCATAGGAAAGCTGTACTTTTGGCTGTGGAGTAAATCTGTACAGTTTTCCTTTTGTCCAAGGGAAATTTAAGTTGGATTTCTGTCATGTGCAACTCAACGTGATACCATTAATACAAAATTCAGGTAATATTAGAAAATAAAACAGGAAAGGCAAGAAAACAAGAACAATACTAACATTCTAGTTAGCAATGGGTAGAACATAGTACTGTTAACTGAGACAGAGTGCAGAGTATACGGAAAGATGAGCAGGTTTTGAGAAAAAGATGATGAGTCAAGCTTTACACATGTTAAGTTTAAAGTGCCTATTGGCCATTCAGGAGGGCATTCCACAGATATAAGCATATCTAAATAAATGTGGATAGAACCGCATCCAGCTTTGGAAATTTACAGGCTGGAGAATTATCCCATCAATTATCAGGTCAAGATGAGAGATGGACAGTTCAAAAATGATGCTATTAGACAAGGAAAATGTGCACAGTAAGAAAAATAGCGGTATATAAATAAAAATCTGGAGAATGTCAACCGCAAAGGGTCCAAAGTGAAAGAACACATTAAACAGAAAGAGAAATACCATAAGATTACAAAACAAACAAGGATGCCCCGTAATATAGAAACTAAGTGGTAGAAAATATGTAGGAAGAAGTTGCTAACTCTTGAAAGCTACAAAGAGGTCTAATGTCAGAAAAGTCTCCATGGCAACTGGAAGGGCTATTAGTGCTCTTACAGAGAACTGGTAATAGAAGAGTGTGAAGAAAAACACACTTCCAGTGGGCTGTGATAAACACATGAGCTGAGGAAGTTAGCTACAATCAGCACAGTTCTCAAGTTTTCGTAAACAGAGGACAAAACATTGGACCACAGTGGAGGGGTATACAGGCAAGGTTTCACCAGGTCAGGAAAGACACAAACGGGAAAACTACACACATACACGTGTAGTACATGAATCACACATATATGTAATAGTATATGAATTGTTCACATGTATATATAAATAACTACATACGCATGTATATTCTGAACCCCTAGGTTTAAATCCCATTTTCTGAGGAGAATTTGTATAACTTCTCTATGCCTCTTTTATTCTTTCTGTAATATGAGAATAAATAGGATAATAAATAGAAATTGTTCAATAGAATCATTGTGAGGGTTAAATGTGTTAACAGGTGGAAAGAACACAGAGCACACCCGGGATACGGTCAGCACTCAGGAAATATTAGCTACCATCACGGTAAAGGTAATCCATCTTAGCCTTCATATTTACTTGGAAATATCTTCCTTCTAGGTCACTCAAGTGTGTAGGTAGAGAAGGATGCCAGAACTCACAGAAATACATCACTACTTCAATTTCTTAATAATGGACAGAACTCTTAATGCCAAAAATACTTCGGACTGGCTGACAAGGCATTAGCATTGATTTTCTGGCTTTCCCTGTCAGTCTTCTTCCTTGTAAGTGGTTTCTTTCCCTCTCAACTCCAGACCATGAGGTGTCCTTATTATCTACTTAGGCTGACTCCAGAAGTGCTACTTTTCAGTGTCACAGAGAGCATGACATCATCACAGGGGGGCAGGGTATATATTAACAAACCATGATGATACCATCATGATATATGATATATATCATATATCGATCAGTCATTATCGGTGGCACCTGCCCAGGACTTATTTCTGCAAAACATCTATGCTCAGTCCTCATAAATGTTGAGACACATTCCATAGACCATGTAGCAATTTTTTAAAATATGAAGAATGATTAAGGATGAAATAGTTATCATATGATGTAATAAAAATCAGAATTCAAAAGTTCATCGACAATACAATTTCAACTCTAAAAATGTATATAGATGTATATTTATATTGTGCTTAAAAAGCACAAAAAAAACTGGAAGAAATAACACTGGCATTCTTTACAGAGCTAGAACAAACAATCCTAAAATTTGTACAGAAACACAAAAGACCCTGAATAGCCAAAGTAATGTTGAAAAAGAAAACCAGAGCTCAAGTCATCATAATCCTGGACTTTAACCCATACTACAAAGCTGTAATCATCAAGACAGTATGGTATTATTGTAAAAACAGACACATGGATCAATGGAATAGGGAGCCCAGAAATGGACCCACAAATATTTGGCCAACTCATTTTTGACAAAGCAGGAAAGAGTATCCAATGGAAAAAAAAGACAGTGTTTTTAGCAAATAGGGCTAGGAAAACTGGATAGAGACATGCAGAATAATTAAACCGGCCATTTTATTACACAGTACATAAAAATAAATTCAAAATGGATGAAAGACCTAAATGTGAGACAGGAAACCATCAAGATCCTAGAGGAGAAAACAGGCAGCAAGCTCTTTGACCTCGGCTGCAGCAACTTCTTACTTGGTATTTCTCCAGAGGCAAGGGAAATAAAAGCAAAAATGAACTATTGGGACTTCATCGAGATAAAAAGCTTCTGTACAGTGAAGGAAACAATCAACAAAACTAAAAGGCAATCAACAGAATGAAAGAAGATATTTGCAAATGATAAATTGGACAAAGTTTTAGTATCCAAAATCTATAAACTTGTCAAACTCAACACCCAAAAAACAAATGGTCCAGTGAAGAAATGGACAGAAGACATGAACAGACACTTTTCCAACGAAGACATCCAGATGACTAACACACACATAAAAAGCTGCTCAAAATCACTCATCAATTTTTCTCCTCAATTTGTGTCTTTTAATTGTCTAGAAGAATAAATACCTTCCTTTGAGATAATTCTCCCCCTAGAAATTGTTTTTTTAATGAAAAAGAATATGGAAGGGAGGGGAGGGGAGGGGAGAGGAGGGAAAGGGGAGAAGAGGGAAAGGGGACAGGGGACAGGGGGGAATGGGAGGGGAGGGAGGAAGGGGAGGGGAGGGGAAGGGAAGACTGAGAAGGATAAATAGTTTGCCATGAGGCATAGATGTCTTGGCATACTTTGTTTAACTTTCTTTCTTCTCTCTCTCCCTTCCTTTCTTCTTTCATTTACTTATCCATTCATTCATTAAACACATATTTGTAGAGCACCTAGGTGCTAGGGATGCAATGAGCAGACCAGGAGATGAAAAAATTGTGAAAACAGGGATAGAATTGTGTGCAGAGAAGACAAAGGGAAATTTTAGACAAGAGGTTCTGCCTGAGGAGTCTGAGGGGCCCTCCAGGGATCCCCATGCCAGAAGGAAGGCGAGGAGGAAGAAAAAGAAGCTCATAGGGTTCAGAAAGGGGACATTTTCAGGGCACTTTTTTTTAAGTTTATTTATTTGAGAGGGAGAATACAGTGGATGAGGGGCAGCAAGAGAGAGTTGGAGCAGGGGAGAATGATTCCCAAGTAGTCTTCACACTGTCAATGCAGAGCCTGCCGCAGGGCTTGAACACACAAATTGTGTTATCATGACCTGAGCTGAAATCAAAAGTTGGACGCTCAACCAGCTGAGCCACCCAGGTCCCCCAGGACACTCTTTGCTCCCCCCCCCCCATTTTGTTCTAGGATCCTGCATCCAAAGCCAGTTACCCTCTCAATGCTGACTTTCATTTTTAGTCAATTTTTTGAGATGTAATTTTACTTAGAAATGATGAATTTCATCCATTTTAATGTACAGTTAGATGAGCTTCAACAAACTATATACCCATGTAACCAACTCCTCTATCAGATTATTTCCATCAACCCAGAAAATTCACTCATGCCATTGGCAGGCTGTTCCCAACCCCCTGTATACTCAATGATCTAATTTCAATCACTCTAGATTATTTTGCGATGCCTACTTTTAACCAACTCCTGAGTGGATGCCTATCCACAGTGACTCTTAATATCTCACTGCCCTAACTTTGCCCAGCTTTTTGGCTATTCAGGAAAGGCACAGTCACCCCAATCAGTGGTACCTCTTCTGGAATTGAAGCCAGTCACTTTTCACAAGTAGCTACAGAACCAGTTATCCAATAGGTGGAGATTTCTTGGGGGATGAACCTAGCTCTGAAGCCCTAGCTTCTGGGAATATGGCTGACCTGGGTAACAAGACCTCCCTTTGGTTTCTAGGAATAATAGTCACAAATAAAAACTTCCATGTGTTTTGAAATTCTGTTGGATCCTGAGACTGAGGTCATTTACCTGTCTTGTAAGAGCTTCAGTGAGGACATTTGCAAGCATTTGTTTTCATGCTATTTTAGACTTTAGAAATTTGTTATACTCTGTCCTGGAGTAGCACGGATTCACTGTCAAGAAGTAGCATTCACAGTGCCAGCACCCTTTATATATTTGTAATTGTTATAGAAAAAAACATCTGCTATTAAAAACAAAAGCAACTCGTGCTTTTGTGGGATAACAGGCAGATGTGTGCATTAACCTATGGAGCCATAATAGTAGAGATATCAGATATTCTTACCATAAGGCCCTCTGCTTTAAATATTTAGAATTCAAGCCAAAGCAATCTTGACAAAGAGGAGCAAAACTGGAGGTATCACAATTCCAGATTTCAAGATTTACTATAAAGCTGTAGTAATCAAAACAGTATAATACTGGCACAAAACTAGATACATAGATCAACAGAATAAAATAGAGACTCCAGAAATAAACCTACAAATATATGGCCAATTAATCTACGAGAAAGCAGGCAAGAATATACAGTGGACAAAAGATAGTCTCTTCAATAAACAGAGCTGGAAAAACTGGAAAGCCACATGTCAAAGATGTAAACGGACTACTTTCTAAACGACACACAAAAATAAACTCAAATGGATTAAAGACCTAAATGTGAGAGCTTTCAGATCTCAACCCTCTGTATAGTCCTAAAAATCCTAGAAGAGAACACAGGCAATAATTTCTCTGACATTGGTCATAGCAACATTGTACTAGATATGTGTCCTCGGGCAAGGGAAACAAAAGCAAAAATAAACTACTGGGACTCCATCAAAACAAAAAACTTCTGCACAGCAAAAGAAACCATCAATAAAACAAAACAAACCCTACAGAATAGATGTTTGCATATTATACATCCAATAAGGGGTTCCTTTCAAAAATCTATAACTTCTATAAATCAACACCAAAAAAAGAAATTATTTGATTAAAAATGGGCAGAGGAGGGGCGCCTGGGTGGCTTAGTCGGTTAAGCGTCCGACTTTCGCTTAGGTCATGATCTCGCGGTTCGTGGGTTCGAGCCCCGCGTCGGGCTCTGTGCTGACTGCCAGCTCAGAGCCTGGAGACTGTTTCAGTCTGTGACTCCCTCTCTCTCTGACCCTCCCCTGCTCATGCTGTCTCTCTCTCTCTCCTAGAAATAAATAAAAAATATTAAAAAAAAAAATGGGCAGAGGACCTGAATAGACATATTTCCAAGTAAGATGTACAGATAGATGGCCAAGAGATACCTAAAAAGATGCTTACATCAGGGAAATGCAGTTGGTAACTACACTTGTGGTGAACATAGCATAGTATATAAATTTGTTGAATCTGACATGGACTAAGTTGTACCCCTGAAACTAATGTAACATGTGTCAACTATACTCAAATCTTAAAATTTTTTTAAATTTAATAAAAATAAAATACGTAGGATTCATAGAATTGCCTTCTCTAATATTTCCCTTACGTTCCCATAGTGAGATATCTATGTGTATTCTGAAACAAAGATGGAGAAAATTATTTGAAATTCACCAGATTATATTACTCCTTTTCAGCATCCAAACCTACTACTCTTCTTACGGAATTAATACGTATAAGGAATACAAAGGAAAAAGAAACCTGGTTTATTCAATTAGAAATGCTGATAACAAAATTTTACCAGCTCCAGAAAGCAGTTCTTCCTCTTACTATGTTTTCTTTCTACACATTTAAAAAGAGTTGCTTTCTATGAATCTATAAAGGTGTATGTTCTGGCGAGAGGGAGGAAGTTGTTTGTTTTGTGAGGTTTATCTTTTGGGTTTTGTTTGTGTTTGTTTGTTTGTTTTTTTAACTCCCGAAGTTTTACCGTGGAAACTGCAATGGGCCTCTATGCTTCAAAGTATTTACAGCTCCAGGAATTCTTAAATCCCATCCAATCTTTGTGAACCTGTTTTCTGATAACAAAATCAGAATGGGCAGAAAGGTAGGTTGTTAGTAATCCTTTAACAAATCTCCAAAACAAGGCCCTCAGTATCCATCATAACCACAGAAAACCACCTTTTTTGTCTTTAAGAACATTATAGGTACAATTTGGGGGGGGAAAAAAAAAGACAAAAGAGAGAGGGAGAGAGGGAGATGCAATGAAAGAAATCCCTAGTCCTTGGAATCCTCCTTAACTAGTCTCGGAATCTATCAGCTACTATAGCTTTGGTTTTCCAGGCAGGAAGCAGCATTCTCAGATAATCTCATTAAAGTCCTTAGACTTTCTCTTTGGGTTTTTTATTCTATTCCCCCCCACCCCCATGTAATTCTCTTTACTCTTTACTTATGATCACGATTAACATGGAATTGTCAATGTGCTCTGATTAATGACCTGAGTCAGCCATTCAACAACAGTGTATTTCAGAGGGTATAAGCTAACAGCAAAATGTAGCAATTCTCTTAGAAGTGTTTACAGGATATGGGAGAATTAACACTTGTTTTAGTTTTTACTACATGCTGGACAAGATGTTGAAGAAAAACCTGGAGACAAACAATTACAGAGTGATTTGATAAGCGTCATAATGAAGATACGTGGAAAGGGTTAGCAAGAAAACAGAGGGTTGCATAACTTTGCCTCCTTTCCCCCTCTAGATAATGCGATATTTAAGCTAGGCTATTTAAGGTTTTCACTGTACCTCACTGCTGGTAATAGAAACCAATCTGAGCTATCTTAACAAACAAAGTGTGTTTTATTAAACAAATTAACAACTGAAGTATCCTGGAAAGAGTAGTGTGCAAGGGCAAAATAGCATAGCTGAACTGCGTGGGTTTACATCTCAACTCTGCTGCTCATTTGCTGTGAGACCCTGAGCAGGTCACATAGTCTGTCTCTGTTTCATGGCATTGAAGTGACAGTCTGTGTATAAAATGCTCATAATAGTGCCTGGCATGTGGCTCTCAGGGCCTGAGAAACTGTGTCAGAACTGGGAAGATCACCGGTGGCTTCCTCCCTCCTCACTGCCACGCTCTGGCCTTCAGCCTCTTGCTCTGGTCTCTTTCTCAGGCTGTAGATCACAGGGATTTGGAAAAACAGGTTGAGAAAAAACAAAATGTAAAGGGCTTAGTATACAACACTAACACATTTGAACTTCCCGCCAGTTAATGAGCCAGGAGTTTTTTGAAGCACTGAGGAAACATGCTTATTTATAGTTATGATGTTTAAGAAAGATCACATAATGGCATAGAGACTGGGGAGAAAGATGGATGAGATCCTGTTTCATCCTTCAGATTTCTATTTACTATTTATAGGTATTTTTCTTGTTACCCACCTATGATGAGTGGAGCTATATCTATACTTGTAATCTATCCGTAGAGATAGGCAAGGAGAAAGAGAGAAGGGACATGATGTTTTGTCAGGGAAGACTAGAGGACCCTTTGAGGGGAGATGTATTAGCTTGCGATGGCTGCCATAAAAAATACCACAAACTAAGTGGCTTAAAAAACAGAACTTTATTTTCGCACAGTTCTGGAGGCTGGAAGTCCAAGGTTTCTTTTCTCCCAAGGTGTCTCTCTTTTGGCTCTCAGATGGCTACTTTCTTGCTGTGTCCTCACAGAGCCTTTCCTCGGTGCATCACATCACTGTGTCTCTGTGTGGCTCCTAAAATCCTCTTTTTATAAGGACACAGTCAGATTGGATTAGGGCCCACCCTAATGGCCTCATTTTAATTTGATTACCTCTTTAAAGGCCTTCCAAATATAATAGAATTCTGAGGCACTGGGGATTAGGGCTTTGACATATAAATTTGGTGGTGGTAGAGCCACAATGCAGTCCATAACGGAAGGTAAAATACTTTTGTTAGGAAGACAAGAATCCACAGTGACAGTAGTAGCAGAAAGACATGGATTACAGATGATTTTTCTCCTATAGAATTAGAAGGTGTTAAAGACTGATTTGATGTGGAAGGAGAGATATAGGAAAAAGTAAGACTATCTGTAAGTGTTCTACCTTGGCTAGATGGACATACAGCAGTATGCATAAATTAAACATATTTAGTACAAGATGCAGATTTGGGAGTAAATTAGGGCAATCATTGGATAATTCATTCAACAAATACTTAGCGTGTTTTTACTACATACCGAGCACTTTCAGAGAAACAAATGCCCTAAGCTCATCAAGTTTACAGTCAATGGCTCTCAGAATATGCAACCTTTGAGGTACCTGTTAGATACTGACAAATATAGAAAAGTGGAGATGTTGGGAAAGCAGGTGAATGTACAAATATGGAACCCAAGGGTTGGGCTGGCACTGTGGCTAAGAATGTAGAAGACAGAGTAAATAGATTACTAAAGCTGTGAACCTGAGTGTGTTCACCCAAGAACTAAAAAGGTTGAGAAATAGTCTCTGAATCAGGCAAATGTGATGGGTTATAAAGAAGGGGAAGGGCCAGTGAAGAGATGAGGTAAACAGATCAAGCAGTGAAGCAGAAGGAAAAGCAAAGAATGACTTCAGTCTTGACTATGTCCAGTTGAGGCTGCATACAGAATTTTATATATATATTTATATATACACACACACATACACACACACACACACACACACATATACACCTTCAAATTAGCATTATGGAACAGTAATTTTAAAATACATAGTTTACACGAGTATATGAGTGGCTCATTTGGCTGAGCGTCCAACTCCTGATTTTGGCTCAGGTCATGATCTCATAGTTAGTTCATGAGTTGGAGCTCCAGATGGGCTCTCTGTGGACAGCGTGGAGCCTGCTTGGGAGTCTCTGTCTCCCTCTCTCTCTGTCCCTCCCCACTCACTGTCTATCTCTCTCTCTCGAAATAAATATTTAAAAATAATAAAAATAAAATAAAAATAGTTTACATATTCAGGTCATAACAAACAATAACTCTATATAACTGTGCCAAATGTAGAAGCTCTAAGGAAAGGGCTTTAATGCGTTACCTACACCAATCTATAATCAACAGGGAACAGCCCAAACTCTCAGTCTGTTCTCTTGTGCAGACCTTACTTTGCCTCTGGCAATCTTGTTTAAAATACTTATTTGCTTAGCATAGACTGTGCAAAGGTAAACTGGAGCTGACTGGCTGTCACCAGCATCAACTTTCAACATCTTGTACAATATTGACAGATACTTGCTCACCGAATTGTGTCTGCCCATCTAAATTTCCCTTGGCTCCTATTATTCTCACTAAGTCCCCAGACTGCAATAAGATTTTCTCTTTCTTTCATGTTTCAAGGCTTTAATTACTCCTTCAGACATCCCTTCTCAGTTTGGCAGTGTAAAAACAGACTTCAGGGAAAGGTTTTCTAGAATTCAACAAATGGATTGCATCAGTGTTTTCCTGTTCTTTTAAGAATCAGGGCAAAATTATGTCTTTGTCATGTAGTCCACGTGAGTTTGGGCCAAAGAGCACGCTAGCAGTGATTCCTCAGGGTGTATGTTAAGCGGTCCTTCGTCATCAGTCAGAGATGATGCCGATTACCTTGGGGAACACAAAAATGAAATCTTCTTGGTTCCTCTGATAAGACCCTCATTTCCTTTCAGACATTCTCATTTCGCCATTAGCACATTCCTGCTGCTGGGATAGTGTAGCATAATGTGTCTTTGCCAGTTTTCTCTCAAGTCTGGCCAGTCCAGATCATTACTCCCAATTTGTATGTATGTATGTATGTACGTATGTATGTATATACGTATTTATTTATTTATAAATAAAAGATGTTACTTTTTTTAATGTTTATTTATTTTTGAGAAAGAGACAGACAGACAGAGTATGAGCCAGGGAAGGGCTCCATGCTCTGAGCTGTCAGCACAGAGCCCTGTCATAGGTCTTGAACCCATGAACCATCAGTTCATGACCTAAGCCGAAGTCAGATGCTTAACCAACTGAACCATCCAGGTGCCCCTGTTCCCATTTTGTTTTTAAAAACCACCCACCGTTTGATTAGTAATCATCTTTTCTAAATCTGTCTGAAATCTTGCTTTCCCTAAAGCATACACACAAGTGATTTTTTTAAAAAAAACAAATACATAAATATAATTTTAGCTCCCTTTTGTACTCCCTCTTCATAATAAGGCTATTAAACATTCTCCAGTTCCTAATACAGCCAAAATTAGAGGGGGACTCAGATTTTTGAACCTTATTCTAACTGAGTGCCATATTATAAATTAAATGCAGTAAAAGTCGACTTGACCTTGTTCAGATACATGAAGGAGAAAAGCCAAAACTCTGCCATTTCCTCTCAGGTCCCCACTTCTTACCTCACTCTTCCTTCTATTTCTTTCTCTCAAGCTTCTCTCCTCAACTGGTGCACTGAGAAAAGACAGTCTTTACCCATGATGTGGACCCTAGTCCAAAAAACATACAATAGTCCCAGGCTCTCTCAAAATGGTGACATGGAGCAGAAAAGAAGAAAACCACGGGTCAATTAGCAAGGTCTCCCCTGGGTGTCAGAGGAAGAAGGCATCTGGGAGATCCTATCACCAAGGACAAGCAGATTCTCACATCTTCAGGGCCATAAATGAGCAAAACCAAACAAAAATGGGCGTGGCCCAATGCAGAGAACACACCCATGGAGATGGAGCTGACACTACTCATGTCCAGCCAAAGGTTGCCATCCATGGGATCAGTGCTGTCAGAGCTCCTGACCATTACTCTTATTTCCAAGAGTTGGATCTTCTAGTTACTATTTTTTTGAGATAATGAGAAAGACTGTTGTTTTTTCTACTGTGTGTACAATAACTCGAGTTTATAAGTTAATTATTTTTTCCTTGACACTGTTAGACTTAGAGGACACCAAGTTAAAACCTCTTCTTTAACAAGAAAACAGTATTCTAGATGTCTACCAAAGTCACACAATGATGAGCAGGCAGAACCCAGACCAAAATATAAATTTCGTGCTTTCTGAATATTCTCCAGCTGTTATGATGATTTCCCAATTAATCAAATTTGGAAATGGAAATATAGAAAGGTAACAAATTCTTCAATTAAGAAATAATAAAAGGAAGATATTAATATTCTCCCCCACTTCATTATGTTGACTTGCTTTTCAGTTTCTTTCACTTTGCGTCTTTTTTGGAAAAAAAAAGAAAAAGAAAACAGAGAAAGAAGAAGAGAGCTTCCTGGAGAGAAAATCAAATTTGTTTTGAAGGCTTGTCTATGTGCCAAACAGCTTCCTTAGGACTTAAAAAAGATATACTTAATAGAGAAAGTATATATTTTTAAAATTTTTAAAAATGTTTTCATTTATTTCTGAGAGAGAAAGAGAGAGAGAGAGAGACAGCATGAGCAGGGGAGGGTCAGAGAGAGAGGGAGACACAGAATCCCAAGCATTTCCAGGCTCTGAGCTAGCTGTCAGCACAGAGCCGGACGTGGGGCTCGAACCCAGGAACCAAGAGATCATGACCTGAACCGAAGTCAGACACTTAATCGACTGAGCCACCCAGGCACCCCAAGAAAGTATATCTCTTAATCTTACTTAAGAAATTAGAGAGTACAATAGGTAAATAGTAAACGAAATGAGATTTAAAAAAAAAAAAAGCATAATTAATGTAAAACCTCCTTCACATAAGTTAACAAACAAATAACTAAAAGAATTGTGTGTGAATTGAATTCCTTCAACATGGTGTAAGGTAAACTTGGGGTCTGGGACAATGCTAAGTTTGCACAAGATTATCTGAAGGCTACCTCTGATAGTGGCAGTAAGACTTCAAATCCCTAACCCGTGCACCTCCAGTGGGGTCTTGAAAGCATGAGTCATACAGGAGTAAGATATTTGTAATGCATGTTTGAATGGGGGCTCTGCTACGATCAGGGTAAGAGAGACTGAGTGGACACGTCTCACTAAAAGCTAAGCCCTGCTGTGTTCATGTGAGCACACTGAGGAAAAGTAGACTGTCTTGCCTGCCCAGAACTGGGTATATCTAGTGCTTTCCTTTTACTCATTCTTTCCTTCATTCATTCATTATATTCAGCAGTTGCAATCATAGAAGGACAGAGCAATGAACAAGCCACAGGAGATCCCTGCCGTGATGAAGTTTATATTCCATCAAGAGGGGACAGACAATAAATAAGAAAAAAATAATAGTGAATGATGCAGTTTCAAACAATACCAAGCACTAAGGAGAAAAATAAAGCTGAGTACTATAGTAGATAGTGATGAGCGTGATAGAAGGGAACTATTTTTAGATATTTCCATCAGAATGAGTGTAACAGAGAAGTGAAGATAGGAGGAAGGAGTGAGTGCAGAGGCTCTGAGGTCCAAATGAGTTTGAAAATTTCAAGAGACAGAAAGAGGGTCTACAGGCTGGAAGAAATGGAACAAATCCGAGAGGTCACGTTTTCCATCAAGGGGGCTTCTCATTTTATTCTAAATAGCACAGGAAGCCACTGGGGAGTTTTCAGTAGGGAAATAGGCTGTCTCCTGGCAAAGACTGACAGAATTGCAGAGCCTCCATGGGAGAAGAGAACACGAGGACATCACTTCTCTGCATCCTGTAACGAAAGAGGAAATGCAGAAAAAAGAAGGGTGTCCAAGCTCGATACACATGTAACACAGAGGCCCAGACACCTGCACCGAAGTCTCTGACTCGGGCAGCTTTGTGCCAAGAAACTGATTTTGGCTGACTGAATTAACACTGGCCAGAAGTGGAAGAATGTCCCAATCTTGCCTGTAAAAACCCATTAAACATCCAATGTGCTTCATCAGAATATGGGCTTTAAGACAACCAACAGAGCCAGTTCTGACTTGAATAGAGACCGTCTTCTCCAAAGGCAGCAGTGTTCGCTGGGGAGACTGGCAGGGCTTTGCACTCTTACCTGCCAGCCTTTGGTTTGCATTTGTTTTTTAACACGACCTCTTTAGTGTCTGTGTGCAGTGCTCGTGGCGGTGTAAACCGGCACAACCTGGCTGTACGCATCAGGAATGCTAAAAATGTGCACTCACTCCGATCCAACAATTTTACTTCTATGAATTTATCTTGAGGAAATGATCAGAGATCCAGTGATGAGATCAACAAATGGAGAAAGCGTTAATGTCCAGCAAGAGTGCATGGATCAGTTACATTAGGGCACCTGTGCAGCCATTCAATGTCATATTCGAGAAAAAGACTTCATGACAGAAAAAAAAAAAAATCTGCAACATAATTTTAAGTAACAGAGACTACAAAATACCAATGCAGGATAGGAATCTGACTTATTAAGCATCTGCTTTAATATGTACATGTTTAATTACACTGCATATCAAAATTAAGTGTTAATAGTGGTTCTTTCTCCACAGACTATATTTTTTAATTGATTCTCTGTTTTCTGAAGTTTTTATAATGCACATAATTATTTTTGTAATTTAAAACAACTCTCTCAAAATGTACTAATACCTCCTTTGAAAGCTTTGTGTCCAAAATGCTTACCTGTAATGTTCTAAGTCTTGTCTTCTAACCTGATCGGTGGGGGTTAGGGAAGCTACCCTGGTCAACAGAAGCCTGGAAGACATGAAATGTTGGGCGACATAAGAGAACGAAAACAGGTCATTACACTCCCCAACTTTGTAATTCCACATATTCTATATATTGTTTTTTTTTCTTTCTTAGTTTTGGACTTAAGTTTTCCAAGTTTGGTGCATTTGGTAATGACAGTCTCCTTTTCCTCCCAGAAATGCATGCTGTCTATCTGACCCATGCTTTATCTCCAGTGCTTACTAGGAACAAGGTAAGTATTTGCGAATAAAGTTGAAAGCGTGAATGAATCTAAGCCCTATTAATAGGGAATCAGAGAGAAACATGGCATAAGGCATTGGTCAATATGAGTATATTCAGGTCAGTTTTCAGTAACAATGAAAGTACAATGTCTAGGAGGGCTGAATTAAGCTGTTTACGAGGGTATATTATCCTACAGATGTGCCTGGAAAATTCCCTTTTGCTTCAGCAGTATTTTAGGAGCTACTAATTTCTCATATGAATAGCTTCAGACAGTGATTTCTTTTCCACAACAAGCAGGAAGATTAAGACCTATGGGGAAAAAAATTGAAATTCATAGACTATCACTGCTGTCAACTGAAGGCATAGAATGAAAGGTTGTGGGGGGACTTCAGAGTCCAAATAAATGAGTCTATGCAAATTACACACATTCTAAAATTATTTTTCTGTGCTATTTAACTCAAAAATTATAAATGCAGGGAGCATGTCATAAAGCCCTATGCTATTTTCTATAATCCAAATAAGTATCAAGGATCTTGAAAATGTTCATCTCTCCGATGCAGTGTGGATGCAAACTAACGACAAATAATAAATTTAGACCAAGATTTTTATACAAACAAGGTTGATCCATGGATTCAAAGAAGAAATTCCATTTTATACATAAATCACAGGGAGACAGAGCTGAAAGAGATCTTGGCCATATTAGTCAGAGTTTTTCCAGGGAAACGGAACCAGTGGGGGTGGGGGGAGTGAGGGAAGAGAAAAACTCTTTTAAGGAATTAATTCCTGCAGTTGTGGAGGCTGACAAGTCCAAAACCTGCTGCAGGCTGGAGACGAAGGAAAGAGTTGATGCTGTAGTTCAAATCAGAAGGCAGCTATAGTCACAATGCTCTCTTTTGGGGTTGGGGGTGGAATCCATCTTTTTATGTTAGGGCCTTTAGCTGATTGGATGAGGCCCCTTCATACTATAGAGGATTATCTGCTTTGCTCAGAGTCTACTGATTTAAATGATAATCTCATCTAAAAAATACCTTCAAACCAACATCCAAAAGTGTTTGACCAAATATCTAGATACTCTGGACTAGCCAAGCGGATACAAACCCATATGAACCCATATGGGTTCTGTGCACATGAACCCATATGCACATTTGGAAGGACTCTCAGAGAAGTGAACTTCCCAAACTTTTGACAAATAGACTATTGTAATCTTTCCTTAGTGCTGATATAATCTTTTCCCCAAGTCTGCAAAATGCCCTTGACAGTCATTTCTAGAGCTAGAAGATATCAGACAATACCTTTTATTCTTTTAAGGATAGCATGACTTGTTCCAAAAGTATGTAAATCATCTTTCAGGGATACGGATTATCTAATTCACTTGGCACCCCAGATGGTCTTAGTACCACGATTTCCATACTGTAAGACTCCAATACCTACTTGCTCAATTAAACTAAGCCTGGCTCTTAATGAGCTCAATCAGAAATGTGCCATGTCACATCACCTACTTCTCTGATTTTTGTTTTACCTTTCTAAAGAAAAAAAAAAAAACACCACAGGATTTACTAATAATCTCTAATATAATGTAAGTGGTGGCTATGCTAAGTAAGTAAGAGTTTAGAGGAGAGAAATGGCAAGAAAGGCTCTTCATGAAAGGGAGACTTGGAGAATAGGACACAGGAAGTCAGGAGTGTGGAGAATTGCAATGGAAGGGAATTGCATGAAAAGAAAGAGGTGGAAACATCCGAAGCAAACTCGATACACTGCACATCGTGCACAGAGCTGTTGAGGGAAGCTATGTGGCCATGTACACAGTGAACTTGAAGACAACATAAATAGTTTGCACTTTAAAGGGACTGGAGCATTATAGTTCTGTACTGAGAAGTAACATAATTAAAGTGGTATTTTACATAGAGAGAAAAAACTATTCTGGTTATATGACTGTAACCTCTCTAAATTAATCTACTTTATCTTTTCCTTCTGTCTCCCATTCCCCTGTTTTTAAATGACAGACAGAATAATCCAATTCCGTGTATAAATTATACAATACTAACCTGAAAATCCATGCACTACCAAAAAATAATTTAGAAGTAATTTTGTCATAAAAATTATTTCAATGCAGTTGTCACAACTAATACCTGTTATTACATTTATACACAATGACTTGTCAGAGGAAAATTTTAAACAGGAAAATGTGGGCTGCAGAGAACCCCATTAAAATGAAACATAAATCTAAGGTGAATGGAAGAACACGTATCAAAATTAAGAGAAAAGAGACACAGTCTGTACCCAGATGTCATATTAAATGCTCCAAGTTAGAAGTAAGGATTGGTGGCTTGCTACTTATTTATCTCCAGCAGTAGAGAACTGACTGGTTCACGATATCTGATTGTGGTTGGTATTTGGAAAAAACAGACTACTGCTGTGGCAATAACAAGTGTTGCTTTGGAGGCTGAGCTCTGTCTCTGCTACAATCTACTTGGCGACTGAGCAAATATTCTCATCTTTAGGCCCTAGTTTCTTTAACCCTAAACAGGCCTAACTGTGTCATAGAATCAATATGCTGAGCATTCTGGGTCAAAGTGCCTACCTAGCACTTTACCCCACACATAACAGGGCTCCTCAGGGACACAGTGCACCTTCCCACCACCTCTCCTACTCTGGTCTTCAACAACTTCAGTTGTAAAGTTGTAGACACCATCACCAACCTCACAGCACTTCTGCAAAGAAGGGAGGGAGCTAACCTACTCTAAGTAACACGCATGAGACTCTCATTATACCAGGTCCTTTCACTCACACATTATATAATAAAAGTTGTTAGACAGAATTTTTCTTGTTTCACCCTACAGTTTTACCCATAAAAGAACAGAGCCTATTTTTGTGTGTGTGTGTCAGCTTAGAATCAGATGTGTCCACCCTTTTCCTTCACAGGATTAAAAAATGAGCAGACATGGATAGGAAGAATAAATATAGTTAAGATGTCATTACTACCTAAAGCACTCTACACATTCAATGCAATTCCAATCAAAATTGCACCAGCATACTTCTCAAAACTAGAACAAACTATCCAAAAATTTGTATGGAACTACAAAAGACCCCGAATAGCCAAAGTAATACTGAAAAATAAAACCAAAACGGGAGGTATCACCATCCCAGACTTTAGCCTCTACTACAAAGCTGTCATCATCAAGACAGTATGGTATTGGCACAAAAACAGACACATAGACCAATGGAACAGAATTGAGAACTCAGAAGTGGACCCAAAAGTATACAGCCAACTGATCTTTGACAAAGCAGGAAAGAATATCCAATGGAAAAAAGACAGCCTTTTTAACAGATGGTGTTGGGAGAACTGGACAGCAACATGCAGAAGAATGAAACTAGATCATTTTCTCACACCATGCACAAAAGTCAACTCAAAATGGATAAAGGACCTGAACGTGAGACAGGAAACTATCAACACCCTAGAGGAGAAAGCAGGAAACAACCTCCTTGACCTCCACCGCAGCAACTTCTTACTTGACACATCCCCAAAAGCAAGGGAATCAAGAACAAAAATAAACTGTTGGGACCTCATCAAGATTAAAAGCTTCTGCACAGCCAAGGAAACAAGCCAGAAAATTAATAGGCAACCAACGGAATGGGAAAAGATAGTTGCAAATGACATATCAGATAAAGGGTTAATATCCAGAATCTATAAGGAACTCACCAAACTACACGCCCGAAAAACAAACAACCCAGCGAAGAAATGGGCAGAAGACATGAACAGACACGTCTCCAAAGAGGACATCCAGATGGCCAACAGACACATGAAACGATGCTCAGCATCCCTCCTCATCAGGGAAATACAAATCAAAGCCACACTGAGATACCACCTCACGCCAGTCAGAGTGGCTAAAATGAGCGAATCAGAGAACTCTAGATGCTGGCGAGGATGTGGAGAAACGGGCGCCCTCCTACACCGTTGGTGGGAATGTAAACTGGTACAGCCCCTCTGGAAAACAGTGTGGAGGTTCCTCAGGAAACTAACAATAGAACTCCCCTAGGACCCAGCAATAGCACTGCTAGGAATTTACCCAAGGGATACAGACATGCTGAGGCATAGGAGCACATGGACCCCAATGTTCATAGCAGCACTCTCCACAATAGTTAAAACATGGAAAGAGCCTAAGTGCCCATCAACAGATGAATGGATCAAGAAGATGTGGTTTATCTATACCATGGAATATTACATGGCCATGAGAAACAATGAAATCTGGCCATGTGTAGCAACATGGATGGACCTTGAGGGTGTTATGCTGAGTGAAATAAGTCAGGCAGAGAAGGACAAATATCATATGTTTGCACGTATAGGAGGATTAGGAGGAACTTGACGGAGGAACAAGGGGGAGAAGAAGGGCGGAAATGGTGGGGGAAAGGGAGAGAGGCAAACCATGAGAGACTCTTGAATGCTGACAAAAACTGAGGACTGATGGATGTGGGGGGGAGGAGGGATGGGCATGGAGGAGGACTCTTATGGGGATGAGCACTGAGTGTTATGTGGAAACTAATTTGACAATAAACTATTTGTAAAAAAAAAAAAAAAAAAAAAAGAGCGGAATGCCATGATTATGGTGTCTGACAAGAGTTCTTATTCATGAGAGCACAGAAAACCATTCATCTTAGTTAATAAGATACAGTAATAACAATTTGGTTATTGAGTGCTTATTCTCTGCCAGGCAGTATTTAAAGTATTAATTCATTTAACATATTAACATGTATTTACTCATTTAATGTGCAGTATAAGTTGATGAGACCCATACATGTGTTAATTACTATCATTTTATGGTTAGGAAAAATGAGAATTTATGAAACATGGTTGAGGTCACTCTGCCTGCAGAGGTGGAATTAAGAGACATATAATCTGGGGTGCATGGATGACTCAGTCAGTTGAGTGTCCAACTTGATTTTGGCTCAGGTCATGTACCCAGGGTCATAAGATCAAGCCCTGAATCAGGCTCCACTCTCTCTCCCTCTGCCCTTTTCCTCCACTAGCACTCTCATTCTCTACAGAGGGAAGGGAAGGGAAGGGAAGGGGAGGGAAGGGAAGGGAAGGGAAGGGAAGGGAAGGGAAGGGAAGGGAAGGGCCCATGCATTTTCTGGGACATGGAACAAAAAGCAAATACTATCCAAAATTGTGATCTACACTCTTCCGTCTTAAAAAAAAAAAAAAAAAAAATGAAAGCAAGTAAACTATTGGACTTCTACTATATTTAAAATGTCTACAGTTTCAGAAGAGCAAATTACACATCATGCATTGAGAAAAATGAAAAATCTAGTGTATCGTCCTTAATCAGAAATGTTTTGGCTTGTTTTCAACTGAATTTTATTTAAAAATTACTTCATAAAGAATCTCAGTAATATAGACATAAATAAGCTTTTCAGCACTGCTCGTAGTAAAACTTTTGCCCTCATAATCAACAGCTATGTTAAAGCTAGGGGTATCTCTGGTATGTAACTAGGGATTGATGTTACAGTTCTTTGATATATTTTCTCCTTATCATTTTCTGAACAGATTTCTTGAGATCTGATTTATATACCATAACATCATGTGTTTCTTGTGTGCTCTTCAATGGCTTTAATATACTTAGTGACTTATGCAACTATCACCACAGTCTTCCTGTCACATCAAGAAAACACCTTATGTCCATTTAGAGTTATTATTGTATCTTTGCCTTCCTCTTTAGCCCTAGGCAACTACTTTTAATTTAGTTTCTATGTCTGTAGATTTGCTTGTTCCAGACATTTTGACATTTCATATAAATGAAACCATACAATGCGCTCATTCTTTTGTGCTGAACTTCTTCAACTTCGCATGTTTCTGAGGGGGCTCTGTGGTGCAGTATGCATCAGGACTTTGTTCCTTTTCATTGCTGAATAATATTCCATTGTTTAAATACACCACGTTAGTTTATCTATTTATCAGTTGTTTGATATTTTAGTTGTTTTCACATTTTGATTACTGTGGCCTCAGATACATTTTCTAGTCAAAGTAAAACAAAAAATAAAGCAATCGAAGCATTAAATCTAATTCAAAAAACCACTGATAGAATCTTATTCTAGAAGACCTAGATCCTAGTCTCAAGAAACTCCCGTAAAGAAAATAAATTTTGTATGACAATTTGATCAGTTAATTATATTTTAAAGTGGTAATACTTCATATATATTATCATTCAGTACCAACTACTTTATTTAACACATTTAATCTTCACAAAAACCCTCTGAGGTAAGCACCATTATTCTTTAGTTTTATAAATGGGGAAACTGAGGCATGGAGCAGTTAAATTATCTGCCCTTTATATAGCTAGTTTTTGGCAGAGCTGGTATGTGAATGAGGCAATGTTGATTCAGAACCTGCATTCTTTTTTTTGTTTCATGTTTTTTTTAATGTGCATTTATTTTGGAGAGTGAGAGGGAGACAGAGCATGAGCTGGGGAGGGACAGAGAGAAAGGGAGACAAAGAATCTGAAGCAGGCTCCAGGCTCTGTGCTGACGGCTGAGAGTCTGATGCAGGACTTGAACTCAACAACTTCAAGATCATTACCTGAGCTGAAGTCGGATGCTTACCTGTCTAAGCCACCCAGGCGCCCCTCAGAACCTGCGTTCTCGTGCCACATAGTCCTGCCTTTCAACTCACTACAACATTTCAGTTAATTTTATTTATTCCCATAAATAGATCACCAAAATTAGTCATCAAGATTCGCTGGTTCTTTTATATCAGAAAGGTAAATCCGTTTTTGACCTTTGACAGATCCCTCATACAGAAGCAGCCTGAAGATTATAAATGCCTTTACAAATACATGACATTATTAAAATATTAATTTGATTTGATGAAAATGTATATTTAGAAGCATATGCATATGTTACAGTACATACATGCATTCCCAAAAAGCTTGTGATATGCTACATTGCACTTAAAGTTAGAGAGCTTATGGGACCAGAATAGAATTAACACAGACCCCTGAAAACGTATGCCACTTTACAGCCATGGCGCTCACAGCAACAGCAACAGCAACAATGAAAACCCTACTGAAAAACAACTTATCGGATTTTTTTTTTAATGTTAAAATCAAAATAAATCCTATAGTAATTATGGGACTTTATCTGAAAATACAGATGAAGGTAGACTGATGGAAGGAGGTAAAAGAAAGTCTGTTGAATTAGGAGACAGACAAGCCCATCAGAAATGACCGGTGGAGAGCAGAAGGCTTTCACATACTACAGCACAAGTAGACATGGATGGGTCTGGATCAACTCCTTGGTCATTGTTTCTTTTGCACACGATCAGCCTTAAGAGCAGTTGGCGTGAGGGACACCTGGGTGGCTCAGTCGGTTAAGCGTCCGACTTCAGCTCAGGTCATGATCTCACGGTTCGTGGGTTCGAGCCCCACGTCAGGGTCTGTGCTGACAGCTAGCTCAGGGCCTGGAGCCTGCTTCAGATTCCGTGTCTCCCTCTCTCTGACCCTCCCCAGCTCACGCTGTATGTGTGTGTCTCTCAGGGGGAAAAAAAAAAAAAAAAAGAGCAGATGGGGTGAATGGACACCATGCACAATACTGCATCTTTTCAAGGCTTACTAACCAGCTTTGTCAGCATACTATGCATCCTGCCACAGCAGCTGGCAGCGCAGAACAGAAAGATGATGGAGGGGAATCACATAAGAACCTTCTGGTCTTCCAAGTTGCACTGACATCACATCCCTCTATACTAATCCCATTTGAACGTATTCACATTAAAGACCATGTGCCAGCGCAGAAGAAACTATATCTGGAATGGATTACAATGAAAAAGAACACAAATAGCTTTGCCACTAGAATTATTGCTTAATTTAGGTTCCTTCCTCCTTTCTGCTAAACACACTTGAAAGTTGAAAATGCATATTTTATTCAGGGCAAAATACTTTACTAAATTAAGTCCCACTACAGTTAGTAGCCTATGGGTCACTGCATAGAAAGTACTGCTTTCTGTCCCAAGCAAAGGTGTCTGAGAAGTCATTCACATATTTCTGCTTGCAATGTTAACATGAGAGCAAATTTTCTTCCCTTTCTTCACCAGCGGCATGAATACAAAACCAAAGATAATATGGGCTATTATAGTCTTTTGTTCCCAATAGTCCTATTTTAGGACAGAGGTATTCTCTAAAGTCCAGTATCATTTAATTTTTATAATGTTTATTTATTTTTGAGAGACAGAGAGAAACAGGGCGTGAGAGAGCAGAGAGAGAGGCAGGCACAGAATCAGAAGCAGGCTCCAGGCTCTGAGCTGTCAGCACAGAGCCTGACACCGGCCTCAAACCCAAGGACCAAGAGATCATGATCTGAGCCAAAGTCGGACGCTTAACCGACTGAGCCACCCACACGCCCCAAGTCTTGTATCATTTAAAACAAAACAAAAATAGGTAGAAAATGGCACTTTCCCTCATCATATTCAGGAGAAGGGTTTTTTTTTTGTCCAATTCACAAGAAATTTCAGGTGATTATAACCTACTTCTACAGTCCAAGTTGATGTTACTCTCTATGATGTTTTTAGAATAGTGGATTAACTTTCTGCAAAGGCCAGGACTGAAGAAAATGATTTTTCGGTAGTGTTGCGGGCCCTAATGAGGAGTTGAGCCCTGGTTGTAACTTTGTTCCTTCGGTTGCTCAAGACTTGATTTACTACTCAACCGAGTAAAAGTCCCTGCTTGTTTTCCTGCTCTGAACAAAGGCTGATTTTCATAAGAAAAGAGTGAATGCTTTCCCTTAGGCATTGGGACTAGCTCCTTCCAGAGAAGCTGGCTGTTGCATTGCCTTTTGTCATCTTTCATCACAGAAGTGTTTGCAAAAGGCAGCAGAAACTGCGCCTGTCACACCGGTCTCTGCTTTCATGAAACCAGTGATGGGAAACCACCTGTAAAGAATTTTAGCAACAAATGTTTGCTGGCACACAAAGCTGAATTTACAGCAATTAGAGATGTGCACATTTTCATAGAAGAGTCTAGGCACAGTCCGTCCTGATCTGGTCTTCCAAGACCGGAGTGTTCATTGTGGGTCCTGGCTTCCCTGTTACAGCTGATAACATCGAACACTGAAAACCGAGAGCTGCCAAAGGCAGCTCCAAGCAGCTTCGGTTTGAATGATGTTATCAATGGTTACAAGAGTAACAGAGAACTCCAGGGCCTGGCTGAGTCTTGGCTTGTAAAATGTCTTTCAGTTCCATCTCTAATAGATTTTTTATGTAGAAAATAGCTTGGGATCCATTCATATGTTCCTAAATGCCAGGAATTTTACTAAGAGGGAGCAGATTTTCAGACACTGAAGATGTGGTAATAAAATGGAGACATGCAAAATTTTATTTGTCTGTTGAAAATCATATGTGTATATATATATATATATATATATGATTGCATATGTATATATACAAATCATATATATTTATATATATGCAACAAATTCCAGGTGTGCTCTGGACAACTCTTAAGCTCTTATTTGCAAGCATTTGAAATGCAAGAGAATCCTTTACCCCTCCTAATAAAGCTGTGTCTTATGATTTCTGGATCACTTTGCACAGCTTGGCTGCACAAAACAGGTTAATTCCTGCATAGAGGGCAGCTGAAAGGAGGGAGGTGATGAGACAGAGCTTTCCCGGGAGTGCCTGCATTCTTCTTTTCTGAGGGTCTGTACCTGGAAGCCTTGAGAAATACAGAGGACATGGGAGAGAATGAGAACATGCATCCTAGGGCTCTGAATTCATTTCCAGAGTTCCCTCCTACTGACCTGACTCCCAGCAAGTGACCTGACATTTTGCATCAGGACCAACAGCAGACAGCCAGCTGCTAGGGGCCTGGCTATGGGGCAGCTACACGGAGAAAAGGCTAAAAAATAAACTTTGAGAAATCTTTAAAATAGAATTTTCCAGAACACATAGGTTTTCTCAGAAAAATAAAATATTAATAAGTTAATATTCAAATATACTAATTCAAGAGTGGTACTAAGATATGTAAGATTATATAACATTTGCATCTAAGTAAGTACCAAGAAGGATAATAATGAGGAAAACAGGAAATGAGGAAAAACATCTTTTCTTGATGTAGTTCTGACCTAGAGTAGGGTTCAGCCCAGATGGTTACCATATACATACACGGGAGATTAATTAGAATACAAAGTATTAAGAAAAAGAATGCCCTATTTTAAAAATGTTTTGTTTTAAAGTAATACAAAAGTAAAGCATTACTAAAGTAATTAAACATGACTAAGTATTTAGAAGGCTCTTAAATTCCACCTAATTTTTCTCAGCTCTGATACTCTTGCATTTTTCCTCTTCCTTTGGGTCTGAATATGGAAACACATGATAAAAATTATAATATCATCATTCAAAATATTGTGATAAAATAAAAGTTTGAAAATAAGAGTTTTGGGGAGCCCCTGGGTGGCTCAATCAGTTAAGAGTCCAACTGTTGATTTTGACTCTGGTCAGGATCTCCAGGTTCATGAATTGGAGCCCCATCTCCAGCTCTGTGCTGGCAGTGGAAAGCTTGCTTGGGATTCTCTCTCTCCCCTCTCTCTGTGCCCCTTCCCCATGTGTGTATATGCATGCTCTCTCTCTCTCTCAAAATAAATAAACTTAAAAAAAGTAACAGTTTTTAAAAGTCTTTTTGGGTTGGACATTTTGCTTGAGGCCAAGTGCATAGAAAATTTATCTGTCAATGATCAAAGGCATTATCATATCCCAAATCCCCAAGGTGCATTAGCCAACTAATAGTATTTCCAGATAGAAAAATGGAAAGGAAAATGCTGAGCCTGACAGAGAGAAAAGAGCCTAATAGGCTTGTGTACATACATTAGCCTTATGACTCACGATGGATTTGCGGACACCACTGCCAAGTCTATCTCAGAGGGTCCGTCATTAACACTCACTATGATCCCTACTCCCTTTTTCCCCTTCAAATTCTCTTACAAGCTTTCCAAGTAGATGCTTTAACTTAGTATTTCTTCAAGGAGGAGAGAATATAAGCAAGTTGAAGGGAAGCCAATCTAATGTTTCATTTTCTTGGCTGATTTCAATAAATACTAAGTTCCAGATTTTGTTTTATTTATGGGGTCTATCTCTCTATTAACAGAAAATGAATTAATACAGAGTCATTCAAGGGCTAAAAGGAGAATAATGAAGAGCAGAGTGCATCTTGTCTCCTTAATTAACAACAAATTACTTTCAAATTGTTTTAAGTTTTTATGTTTTTTTTAAACACCTAAGTGAGGTAACACCAGGCTAAAATGTATTGAACACACAAAAATGAAACAACTCGTAGTAAATTAATTTCATTTAGTTATCAAAATTACTAAAAAAAAAAAATTACTTTACCCCCTCTTGCTTCCTACCATCTATTAACATGAGAATCAGAGATATGACCAGAAAGGAGTTCTTTTTCCCTACATCAATAGAAAACTAGTACTACATTACCCTCATCAGGTCCAGAAAGAAAACAAACTATGGTCTCCAAATTTAAGATTTGCATGGTGGTTTCTCATTTTTTTCATATTTTCTGGAAGAGTCTATAAAAACATCACTTACAAGAATTGTTTAAACATGCTTTCTACAAATAATCCAGTGAAGAAATGGGCAGAAGACATGAACAGACACTTCTCCAAAGAGGACTTCCAGATGGCCTACAGACACATGAAACAATGCTTAACGTCAATCATCATCAGGGAAATATAAATCAAAACCACACTGAGATAACACCTCAAGCCAGTCAGAGTGGCTAAAATGAGCAAATCAGAGGACTCTAGATGCTGGTGAGGATGTGGAGAAACGGGCGCCCTCCTACACTGTTGGTGGGAATGTAAACTGGTGCAGCCCCTCTGGAAAACAGTGTGGACGTTCCTCAAAAAATTAAGAATAGGACTCCCTATGACCCAGCAATAGCACTGCTAGGAATTTACCCAAGGGATACAGGAGTGCTGATGCCTAGGGGCACATGGACCCCAATGTTCATAGCAGCACTCTCCACAATAGCCAAAACATGGAAAGAGCCTAAGTGTCCACCAACTGACAAATGGATCAAGAAGATGTGGTTTATCTATACAATGGAATACCACATGGCAATGAGAAAGAATGAAATCTGGCCATGTGTAGCAACATGGATGGAACTCGAGGGTGTCATGCTAAGTGAAATAAGTCAGGCAGAGAAGGACAGATACCATATGTTTTCACTCATATGTGGAACAGAAAAACTTAACAGCGGACCATAGGGGAGGGGAAGGGGAAAAAATAGTTAAGGAGATGGAGGGAGGCAAACCATAAGAGACTCTTAAACCCTGAGAACAACCTGAGGGCTGATGGGGGTGGGGGAGAGGGGAAAAGGGGTGATGGGCATGGAGGAGGGCACTTGTTGGGATGAGCACTGGGTGTTATATGGAAACCAACTTGACAATAAAGTATATTTTAAAAAAATCTTTTGAACATTAAAAAAAATAAGCATGCTTTCTACTATAATGTTTCCTGGTGTGGGGTAGATCATTTGCATTGCCTCTAAACAAAGCACAGACTAAAACGTTATCAGTAATCTAAAATATAGAAAGAAAGTCAGAAATTCCTACAGATCACTCTTTCTTTATAACTTATCTAGACACTAATGCTAGTTCAGAAAAGCTGGAAGGGAAGTCTATTTAAAATGGCTTCAACTAGAATGAAAAATTAGTATTTAATAATTTATCTACTTTAGCATTTTCAAGGTTGAGATAGAGAGTTTTTCACTATGTCTTGTGCATGCTCACCTTGCACTTCAGATAGAAGCTGAGCTAAGATGTTCCATCATCACCCCCATTCTTCCCACAGAAGCCCTCAGAACTGGTTCTCCATTTGCAGTACCAGTTCAGGATCCAACCAGGCTCAGTTATTTAAATGTACTTAGACTGGGGGTCCTGGGTAGATCAGTTGGTTAAGCACCTGATTTCGGCTCAGGTCATGATCTCACAGTCCTCAGGTTCAAGTCCCGCATCTGAGCTGACAGCTCAGAGCCTGGAGCCTGCTTCAGATTCAGTGTCTTCCTCTCTCTCTGCCCCTGCCCCACTCACACTTTGTCTCTCTCTCTCTCCCCAAAATAAATAAACATTAAAAATTTTTTAAATAAATAAATAACTACATCTAGACCACATCCTTCCTTCTCCTTTTTCACTTTAGCTATTTTTACTATCACTACCCTTTCCCTTCCACACTCACCCACTTTCCTACCTCTACTGCTAACATGACCCAGTATTTTAGGATCCCGAGTCTTCCTGGAGAAACCACACCACCATGCAGTCAGTCACTGTTCCAGATGCCCAGTGACAGCTGGCCTGCGGCCCTCTCTGGTCAACTATTTATATATTCATAATGAGTAGTCTCTGGCATTCCTCACAATGGCAAATCAAAACCATACACACACTGGTCGTCCTTCATTTACCCTGCTGTCCCTGCATCCTAGCCTCTTTCTCGAACAGCACACTTCTCACCTATGTCACAAAGAAATTGAAGCTTCCCAGGTGTTTTCCCTTCTGACATCTAGGCTCCTAGATCTGTCTCTCCTTTACATGGTCTTTTCTACTTGTCTAAGGTCTCTTGCCGGGGGGGGGGGGGAACATCAGCATCTCCTCCATCCCCGGTGTCTTCAATGCTTTTCTTCTGTATCCTCATATTCTGTCTACATTTACAAGACTATTACCTGGTTTCTGTCTCCACTCTACTAAAATTTTTCAGCAATGACTGCCAGTGATAACTTTGCATTGCTCCACACAAATTCATTTTAATTATATTGGCATCCTTATACTAGTTGACATAGTTGATCATTCTATTCTTCCTAGAATTCTCTCCCTTCTTCCCTCTGTGACCACATTCAGTAATGGCAATTTTCCTCTTGTATTTCAGACCTTTCCCTTTCAGTCCTCTTCCCTGATTCTCTCTTATTCATCTCCTAAATGCCCATGATATTGGGGGGAGGTGAAGCTGCCAAACCAGTAGAGTCAGAAAGTAGAACTTCAGAGCCCAGCAACACAGACAGGCCCCATGTTGCATGATGGCTAAACCCAGTGGCTTCACAGTTAAGCAAAAAACAGTTCAAATCTCTGCTCTTTCAGTTACTAGATGGGTGCTTTGGGAGAGGTTATTTAGTCTCTTTGAATACTGGTTTTTTCATGTATAGAATAATACTTTCCAGAGACGGTTGCTATGAGGAATAACTCTGATGATTACTGCAAAGTGTCTATAAATATGGCTTTCCAATAAATGACATCTATTATTATTTTATTGGTTTTATGGTTCCTCAAATATTTACCTCTGTTTTCAGAGAGAAGCAGGAGACAAAACAGTGATATGGGGAACTATTTAGGGCAGCATTATATAGGAAAGCAAGAGAAGCATTCTTGCTACAATCCAATTGAACCAATTTAACAATTATCTGAGCTATTCACCTAGCCTAATTCTCCATTAAGTTTAAGAGGCTTCCATCCCTTCCAGAGCAACAATGACTTGAATGCTTCACTAGCCCTGTTACTCAGAGTTCTTCACAGTATCCCCAGCCCTGACCCCTGCTGCCACCGCCTCAACTTAACCTCAAATCTTTATGGCCCAATGATCCCAGATTTGCAGAGTGAAAGCATATTACCGCATCATCCTATTATCTTTAGGACTATCTTTGAATACCAAAGACAGAAGTATTTAATAAAAATCTATTGAGCAAATCAACATTTTTAAATTTGTGGCAAATGTCTCTGCCTATAAGCTTGTAATTCAAAGAAAGAATGGGGAATCTAACAACTGTTTAAAGTTCTTGCTAAAGGATTATTTTAAAAGGTAATATCATATTGTCATGCAAATATAAAGCAAATGCATGTAAGAGATTTTATCTAACTTATTAATTACTGAGGGAATCAACAAGATGTCCCAACCTAGTCAAAGAAGAAACCTTAGTATACATATAGAGGTCCTGTCTGTATCTATATATAGGAATATGCAAATGAATAATCAGATAGATGTGAAACTGTCACTATCCACTTGGAAATAACTAATTAAGTTCTACCATATACAATACATCTGCATTTCTACAGATAAAATTCTCTGTATTAAAAGAGCCATGAAAGTTTGAGGACTATGAAGGGAGAAGTAACCCAAACAGAACACTCAGTTATTTTTCTTTGCTTATTTCCAAGTTTTTCAATTTTTTTTTTCTGACAGTGTATCTCTTGAAGCTAGGAAGGATTCCAATTACACAGTTTCCTCTGCTTTGATACTATACACAGAAAGATAAGTTCTAGGCGACCAAGGAGACAGATTTAGCATGTGTTAAGGGCTTCTAAAATAATATGTAGCAGTCAGAGTCTGAACAGGTTAGAGAACTCCTGATCTCTACTCCCATAGTCAATGGTTTGGACACTATGTGTTTCCATTAACGTACGTGTAATGTGGCATTTAGATTTGTTCTATTCTACAATCTTAGAGGAGACAGCCGTAATTATATAAACAGGAAAAATAAGATTCACCACTTTAGATATAACAAGAATAAGGACTGTTCTGACTTACATTTCCCTCTCATTCTTCCCCTCTTCATCACCCTTCTGAATCACATTATAAAGCTTGAGACAGGACCTCACTGGGAAAGAGAGGGGTGGAAGCTGGTGCGATGTACACTGAGCTTGCTAGAGCATCATCGTGGCATTTCCACAAGGAGTTCACAACGGAATCTTTGTCAAACCTCTCTCTGCTTTGACCCTGATGCTGAACATGAGGTCAGGGCACATGCCCCACAGTTCATCCAGCTGGAGCTCTAGAACAGGATGGTGATGTCAGTTTTGGCACTCTGCTTAAGGACAACAAAGCCTGCACCTACCGAATTACAAGAAGATACATCACAGCCGCCAGCTCTGTGTTTACAAAGACCTCAGCAATAAACACACATACTCTTTAGTAAAAGAAAACCACAGTCACTCTCATCATCGTGAAGATTAAAAAAATCATAGGTAATTTAGAAAATACAGTAAATATAACATAAGACCTCCCTCCCTTTTCTAATTGGTTAATATCACAAAAAACATATGGAAAGGCCATTTGCCCTTATTTTCCATAAACTACAGCCTTTTGTCACTTGTAGCTATAAGTTATCAACATCAGTTTTTACACCGGCCTTTGGGAAATTTTACAACCCCCATTTTAATCATAATATAGACAAGAACAAAGAATTTCGTTCTACAAGTAATTTGGGTCAGGCGTTTTTAAAATTCCCATAGCTCTCCTAACACGTCAGAAGAGGCTGCATTTTTTCTCCAAGCACAACACTGATATCTGATTTCACCATCATCCCTAAATAACAATAGCAGTCAGTAAACAGAACTGTTTCCATTCTCTTCATAAATAGCTTTCAGTTATAATCTGCTTCTTCTAAGAGACTGGATGCTCCATCTGTTTTATAATCATACCCATTAGGCATGACTCTTAAAGTTCATGTGTTTAGGTGTTTCACTGGAAAACACACTCAAGGTGAAAGGAGAAGGAAGAACTGTAAGAGAGACCACAGGCTGGCAGGTCAAACTCATTTGAACATCTGAAAGCCAGTCCTTCCTCTTTTTCATGGAAAAAAAAAAAAATCCTGTCATTGGTTTGAGACTATTGTCCTTTATTATCTGTTTCTTAAAGAAACATTTACCTTAAATGTTTATCTTAAAGATAAATGTGTAGGGGCACCTGGGTGGTTCAGTTGGTGAGGTGTCTGACTCTTGGTTTTTGGCTCAGGTCACAATCTCACAATTCTTGAGCTCCAGCCCCATGTTTGGCTCTGAGCTGGCAGCGCGGGGCCTGCTTGAGATTCCCTCTCTTTCCTTTTCTCTCTGCCCCTCCCTCATTCGCATTCTCTCTGTCTCTCAAAATAAACCTTTAAAAAAGATAAATCTGTAAATATTTAAATGAAAAATAAATCAGAAATACTTACTAATATACTGTTTCCCTGAACATACATACACAGAAAGCCTGAGAGAAAAAGGAACTTGCATACTGTTACTGAATTTCTATGAGAAATAAAAAAAAAAAAAACTGCTGGGGAAGATAGATGTACAGCTATTGGCAAATAAAGTGGAACCATTTTGCTTTTAATCATTACAGAACTGACTCAAAACCTACAATCAGTTTCAGTTCCGTAAAAAAAGGGACTTTGAAATTTTTCTCACTAATTCTTTGCCTTTCATAATAATGGATAACACATGGTAAGCATTTAATACATGCCAGACATTGAGCTGAGTCTTTTACATGCTTTAATTATTTCTAACACTTAACAGCGATTTATGAGGCAAAAATTATTAGTATCAGTATTTTTTTTCATAGATGAGGAAATTAAGGATTTGAGAGGTCAATACTTGCCCAAAAGTCACAGTCATGGGCATTCATGGCAAGTATTATCTTTCCTACATTTTGCCCCAATGACTTAAAAAACTCAGTAGTTATGGGTTGGAGATTCCCAGACACATGTAACTAGACCAGGAAATGCATCTTAGGCTCTGTGAAAACATTTCCAGCCCTTTACATGTGTCCGTAGGGTTCCAATATGCACTGCGACGTAACACGTCTTTCTGTGAGGTTTTATCATACTGTCTTCAACCCTAAAACTCTAATAAATTTTGCCTGCAAATTTTCTGGGCCCTTCTTGTGTCTTTCTCTATTTCTCTAACTACACTACAATTTCAAATACCATCCTTTTCTCATCATTTGTCATTTACTGACACAAAATTCTTTGGATATCCTTTTGGATACCCTGGTTCAACAAGTTAATGCCACAACATAAGCGATAAGGCTCCAGCGAATGTGTTGAGCAGAAGAACTCATTTGTCAAAACACTTTATACTTGTTGCTGAGGCAATATCTTAATTGTTTAAAATTGTAAGTAAGAGGAAGATAATCATCTCAAATACAAAAATAATAAAATTTTTATCTTGAAAGAGACAATCCTCTTTACTTTCTTCCCTTATCTTTCATTTTTTTCCTCTTATTTTTGGTGGGTTTTTTTTTTTTTTTTTTTTTG